>NC_142931.1:144662866-144707866 GCF_046866305.1 Octopus bimaculoides
TATGAGAGGAACAACAAAATTCGCAAATCAAATTATAAACTGTTAAACATGGTATCACCTACTTAGGAATTTCTCTTGAAAAGTGAAAACAGAATAAAATGTGACTACGAAAAAGAGAGACAGAGACAGTGAGTCACAGAGAGACAGACAGTCACAGGGAGATAGAGAGAGGGGGAAAGAGAGAGAGAGACAAAAGGGATAGAGACTGAGAGAAAGAGAGGGAGAGAGAGTGAGAGAGCAGTGAAATAAACTAGAATTGAAGATGAACGTTAAAATAACGCCTCTGAATTTTAATACAGATGTGCTGTAAGGAGGATTTCAATGTATTACACGATACAGTATCTGTTCAAAAGAAATATAGCAGATAAACAGATAAATGAAAAACTGAATAATCAACTTAATTGCGTTGTATTGTTGTTGTAGTTTTGTTGTTGTTGTTATTGTTAGTATTATCATTATTATGCAAAAGTGATTTCATGCTAATTTCGTTACAAGGGATGTTTTCCTGAGGTTTTGTGATAACAGCTCTCGTCAAATCTTAAGAATCTCTTAAGTAGAAATTTCGGTGTTGTGCTGACTGCAACAAACTACCACAGAAACGATTTTCATCATTTTGTTAAACTGTCTTCAGTTCTCTGTCCAGGACCTCATATTTCACATTAAAAAAAAATTTCATTGATATCCGCTGTACTATAATACCATAATTTAGCCAATTCTATGGCGTTACACATTTTTCTCCTCCACGATCATATGTTGTGTTCATCACTTCATAATATGTCGAGTCTTTATGGAGAAAATCCCAGTCTAACGTTAGTAGTATGATAAATTTCAAAGGATAAAGCTCATTGGTCTCTCTCATTATTATTATTATTATTATTATTATTATTATTATTATTATTATTATTTCTGTAGAATTGCCCATGCATCGCTTTCACTTTCCACTTGTTCATTCTTTGCTCTCTTCATCTTGTTTGTTTTGTTTTTAATTCTTTTGGGTGTCTCACATTTTCACTATTTCTGACAGAAACAACCAAAGATTCAATCTACTGTTTGACATATCATCGCAGACTTTTTTTTTCTTTATTGGCAACACAGATCTTGCATCACGAAACCTATTCCACGAAACCTATTTCACCTGTGTTTCTAGACGCGTACAATCTACCGACATCCGTTTAAGGTGCAGTTCCTTGTCCATTTTCGTCATTTACCCAGTTTTTCTATCAATTTCTTCAAGTTCGTTATTTTCAATCTAACATCACCGGCGCCAAATCGAATTAAGGAGATAGCCCATATATTCATTAGAATAATCTTTTTCTATCCATTGAGTATACTCTTCGAACTTAATTTTGTTCTCCTAAAGTATTCTCGCCAAAAACTTTCCTTCATCTCCCTCGACTTGCTTTTGTTGTATTCCAAAATATCAACCCCTTCAACATCTTAATTCTCTCATAGTTAGGAAGTTCTGCACCATCAGATAATACCTTTCCTTTTTTAATGATAAGCACACCACACTTATTAATCCCAAATCCCATCCCGATATCCTTATTGATTATCGGCACTGCTTAAATGACCATTTCTTTCACACTCACTCATACCGAAGATTTTTTAGTCATCCATATACAAATGATTCGACTTTTCTCCATTTTTGAAGTCTACCCCGGTGTCAATCTCTGTAATATCTGTGTTAGGGGTATCATAAAAATCACAAACAGCTAGGGTGAAAGACTAACTCCCTGAAATATACCTATCTACTTGTAGGCACTGGGCAGAATGGTTTCAAAAAAAGCATTTGGAATGTGCAACTATTAATTCAAGTTGGTGGTGTAGAAGGTACCAGGTTTAGAAGTGTGTTTACACTTTTTGTCAGAAGAAGAATGTTAACTTAATTGACCACTTTGAAGGTCTTCTTTGTGTGCAGGAGAAAGGAAAGAAAATAAAACGAACGAACGAAAAAAAAGAAAGAACGAAAGAACGAACGAAAGAACGAACGAAGGGAGCATGTACACTGAAACTGGAGCTTTAGCTGACTTCATGCAATATAGTCCCTTTGATAGAGGTTTCCAAGGACCTAGTTGGGAGTTTAAATCGGGAAGTAAATTAACTGTACCACTTTTAAAAAGAATCACTTCATTTCCCTGAAATTTCTTGACGCAATCAAAATGATATTAGGGAAAGGAAAACGAAAATTCTATTGACTTCATGTAAAACGGAAATCTTAATGAAACATTGGTTGTAAATTGCAGAATTTCGACAATAAATGTAAAGTTTAGAGTGGGCATGGTAGCCAGCGCTTTGTTGATTGTTCTTCAATAGAGCTGAATAGATCAAGGAATGTTGGATGGAATTATTAAGAGAATCCCCTGAGAGAATCTGCAGCTTAGTAACCGAGAAAGACATTAAGAGCTACAAATGACAGAGCAAAGAGAGATGGAGATATGAGAACATGAATGATGTAAATAACGTTTCGAAAGTTAAAATGGATCGTTGCAGTGTGATGAAATATTGCATGGGGAATAAGGATCAGGAAATAATGATGTTCTTTTAAGAGAGAAGCAAAAGGTACAACGATGAACGTTGGGGGCAGAGGTGAAATGTTGGCAATCGAGAAAGAAGAATGATTAGAGACAAAATAAATGGAAGATGGAACGAAATCCAGTCGTATCTAAAAGAGAAGTTGTAACACATCTGAAAAGAAGTAAGGTTTAAGGAGTATGGAGATAAAACTCGCGAGTGTTAAGTCTTTAAGAGCTGAGATGAAAAGAAGAAATAAATAAAACATGGACAGTTAAGCTATAAATTAGATTCCAGGAAAACTTCATTCATCATTAATGTTCTGTAGGAAACAGCAAAAACAAAAACATAGAGGAAATAATTAAGATGGATGGAATTGGTAAGAGGCTTGTGAAGGTTATGCAAATAGACGAGAGAAACGGTTCATCATCTGCTAACTGGATTTATAATGCTATTTGAGAATCAGGCTTTTCAAAGATATAACAATGCATTGATGATGATGATGATGATGATGATGATGATGATGATGGTTGCGGTGTGGACAAAACAAGACGGATAGGTTAGAAAATTCTCTGTGTGGGATGAAACCAAACTTGTGAGAGGGATTATTTTGAAGGAAAACGTAAAGAAAGTGTTTATAAATTTTGAATGACATCACTGCGCAATCGCTGGAATCATATTTAGAAATTATCAAAACAGTGCCATATGTATTGTTAGTAAAACTTGTCTCAATGTCAATAATTTCAACGAAGATGAAGAGACAAAAGAAAACCGAGAAAGTTTCAACGATTACGCTTCAATATTCGTGAAAGGAAGAGAGAGACTGAAATTGTAACGTTTGTGAATTGGTTGGAGATCGTCTTAGCCAAGGCTTGAAAGAATGTAGATCAGCTATGTCTAGAGATATGAACATATGTGAACATATGCCCATGTATGCATGTTTCTCTCTCTCTCTGTCTATCTATCTATCTATCTATCTATCTATCTATCTATCTATCTATCTATCTATCTATCTATCTATCTATATATATATATATATATATATATATATATATATATATATATATATATATATCTATATATATATATGTGTATATATATGTATGTATATATATATATATATATATATGTATATGTGTGTGTGTGTGTGTGTGTGTGTTTGTGTGTGTGTGTGCGTATGTGTATATATGTATATATACATATATGTGTGTGCATATCTATAGATAGATAGATACGTTGCTATGTATATATATATATATATATATATATATATATACATACATATATATATATATATATATACATATGTATATATATATATATATATATATATATATATATATATATATATATATATATATATATATATATATATATATATATATATATATATATATATATCTATATCTATATCTATATATATATATATATATATATAATTAAGGGAATAGACATTTTCTAGACTCTATGTTGAAAGTAGACGCTACATCATCTCACCACTTTAAAAATCACAAAATTACACATGTTGAAATGGAGGAAGCAAGCCAACGGCAATTAATAGCAATTTGGAAAGCCCTGGATTAGCTCATTTCTGGATTTGCCCAGTGGCTTTTCCTCATCAGCAGAGTATACATACAGGAAATAAATTAGCTATTTGAGATAATTGGTTAATCCAGGGCTATCTAT
The DNA here is from genome assembly GCF_046866305.1 of Octopus bimaculoides. Classification (NCBI taxonomy): domain Eukaryota; kingdom Metazoa; phylum Mollusca; class Cephalopoda; order Octopoda; family Octopodidae; genus Octopus; species Octopus bimaculoides. The sequence goes on from NC_142931.1 coordinate 144,667,064, forward strand.
ATTGTTATTAATTGCCGTTGGCTTGCTTCCTCGATTTCAACACGTGTAATTTTGTAATTTTTAGAGGGTTGGGGTGATTTAGCGTCTACTTTTAGCATATAGCCTAGAAATTTTTTCTATGCTCTTAATTATAATTATATATATGTTTTCACACCTTAATCAGTCTATTTTTTATATGCTGGCCACTGATATAATATTTTTAAAAAAAATTTCATTATGTGTGTGTGTGTGTGTGTGTTTGTGTGTGTACGCATGTATGTATATATATAGGTGTAGGAGTGGCTGTGTGGTAAGTAGCTTGCTTACAAACCACATGGTTCCGAGTTCAGTCCCATTGCGTGGCGCCATGGGCAAGTGTCTTCTACTACAGCCTCGGGGTGACCAAAGCCTTGTGAGTGGATTTGGTAGACAGAAACTGAAAGAAGCCCGTTTTTACGACATTGCTTTACGTCGTTTTGTGTTATGAATTCAGATCTTGTCCAGGTGGATTGTGTGCTTCATCATTGACAGGTCTATAAAAAAAATAGCTGCAGTCAACAACCGCGATTGATACAATCAATTTCTAATCCTGCACTAATTGCTGTCCAGGCATCTTAATTAGAAATTATTTCATTTATATACAGCCAGAGCTGCCTGGGGAACACTTGCTTCAGTCCTGATCCCTCCACGAGCAGGCGTTTCTCTCACTCTTGCTAGTGATGCAGAAAATATACGCAACTAAGAACTCATAAAACCGCTACAGCCATACAATGACAGTTAAATTTTACGACTACCTACAGAGCATTAATACTGAGGAAGAACACCAAAATACGATGTTACAAAAGCTACATACTTAGCATATTCCTCTCTGGATCCAAATGTTGGAAAACAACCAAAAGTATTGAAAAGAAATTGGAGGCGTTTCAAAATAGATGCTTACGAAAAATTTTGAAGGTCTACTGGTCAAATTATGATGTGGAATAGCCAAATACACATCAAGGCTAATGTGAAACCAATAAGAGAAATTGTTGAAGAAAGGAGATGGAAATGGTTGGGTCGAGTTTGTTGCTATAAACCGAGCTTACTCGTCAGGATTGCTTTGCAATGGGTCCCACAAAGTAAAAGAAGTCATGGCCGACCAAAGGAAATGTGGAAGGGAAGAATAACAAAAGCAGATGGTTAACAATGGAACAAGCTGTCAAGGACGCTCTCAGTATTAGAAGGTAGAATGATCATGCTGTTGCCTCAAGTGACACAAGACACAAGGAGAACCGACTGAATGCATGACAATAATATGTTCTAATTTTCAAAGCTACTCCTATGTCTATTATGATACGTTTTTCTGCTTACTTTTCTACTTGGGGAACTGCTGTTCAAAGATCTTTCTTACGTTTGCTGATAATAAGAGTAGGGGCATTATAGATCTAGCTAAAGTTTCTCAATACACGCCTAAACTGAAAACGACGTAAGCTCTCGGTGACTCGCGCAACTCCGCTAAACTTTATCGTCTTTTAAACACTTCTTTAAATATACACATTCTAGATTCTAATCCGAAGTTGGTGACATCTTAAGACTTAGGGATTTTTTTGTCAGCTTGAAAAAAACATGAGGGCATTACTTCGTTCGTACAATTAAATTGGGAACATAAACGCTTGCTTAAAATCCGTCTCTGCTCTTTAGTCATTAAGGTTATAAGGAAGCATGGGTTTTCACTTCTTTACGCTCCTCGTTCAGTAACTAGAATTAAAGCAGTCAGTGTATTCCGCCTCGTTTATAAATATTAAGAGTATGACTGTATGTTCCTAAGACACACCTACTTCAATCACCAGGAACATTTCGAAAGTTATGCTCTGCAAAAACCGTAAAAAAAATTGCTTCGTTGATGCTTTTCGCTTGGGAACGCAAGCGCTGGTACAGTCAAATCATTGGGACCACTCAAAAATCTGGAACTTGGTTTCCCGATGTTTATGCTACTGGGTTGTCCACTTACTCCCTGCTTAAGTATGATTTGAGGTAAATATTGGTGCCATTTCTAACATGTGGAGCAAAAATATAGATACTTAACTATATATACGTTGAAAGAACATGTTAAATGGAGAGGGTAGGCTTGTGTGCGGGTTACAGTAGAGACATATTGTTCTGTCAATTTTGTTTCGCCATGTTTTTACCTGTTCTTTTTTTGATTAAAATTCCACATCCAAAGAATAAAAAAAAAAGAATTTAAAGAAGGAAAAAAAGACAGATATGATATCAGTAATCAAAATTGATTAAAAAATTCTACACGTAAAACTCATATAAAGATAAACAAGAAAAAAACAAGAAAATTTTAAAATATCCCCAAAATTAAATAAAGAAAAAAATACAGAAAATTAAATGGAAGATTCGGAGAAAATAATATTTTATAACATACTTTTTTCAAAAAAATATTTATATATTTATATATATGTAAATGTGTGTATATATATAAATATATATATATACATATGCATATATGTATATAAATATGCATAATATTATATATATATATATATATATATATATATATATATATATATATATGAAAACATATATATACATATGTACAGCCATCCAAATACATATGTATATATGTGTATATATTCATATATATATATGGATATATATATATATATATATATATATATATATATATATATATATATATACAAATACATACATATATATATATGTATAATGATTAATTTTGTAATATATATAGCTATGTCAAAGTGTCTACACATTAGTAAATCTTACATTTTGAATAAAATAGATATTTAGAGAATATATTGCTTATTTCATCTCACACACACATGTGAGTGTGTATGTGTGTGTGTACATATATATATTTATATATATGTATGCATATATGTGTGTGTGAGTATGTATGAGAGTGTGTGTGAGTGTATGCGTATACATATTGGTATAGGCGTGTGTGTTTATGCATATATGTATATGCCTATGTATGCAATGGAAGGGGAAAAAATTGAATTTGTGTATGTACACATGTGATTACTTGTAGCTTAGCTATCGTTCATGTGAAGGAAAGAAAAACAAAAAACAACTGTGTAGTAGTAGTAGTAGTAGCAGCAGCAGCAGCAGCAGTAGTAGTAGTGGTAGTAGTAGTAGTAGCAGCAGCAGCAGCAGTAGTAGTAGTAGTAGTAGTAGTAGTAGTAACGATGATGACGACGACGACGACGATGATGATGATGCTGATGATGATGACGACGATGACGATGATGATATGATGATGATGATGATGATGATGATGACGACGTCGATGTTGAAGATGATGACGATGATGATGATGATGATGATGACGGTAGCAACGACGCCAACATATAAAACACTAACAATAAATCAACAACACAAACAATATTAATGTACCTCATGCAGAAGTAAATATGAAAGATTCTATATTTTAGCAATATGTTATATAAATTGTTTCGTATATCAACTGTCAAAAGCTTGGAGAAAATATTTTCTGCTTTATAAAATATCAACGTGAAATAAATATAAACGCTGTACAGCAGAGATAGAAGCAGAGAAACTGCCTTAAATATATATGTATATATATATATATATATATATATATATATATATATATATATATATATATATATATATATATATATATATATATATATATATATATATATATATATATATATATATATATATATATATATATATATATATATATATATATACATATATACGTATTTATATATACACATACATACACACACACACACACACACACACACACACACATATATATATACACACACACACACACACATATACATCTATTTCTGTAATATATGCATATATATGTGTGCATGTAAATACGTATGTGTGTTTGTGTCTCTGGTGTGTACAGGTATGTATGTACCAATATACATATGCATACGCCACAGTCATGCATTCATGGATAACCACATGCATATATATGTACACCTATATGCTCATAAACACATATACATGAATATATGTATACATATACATACAGATATAAATATGTGTGTATATATATATATATATATATATATATATATATATAAACTTAGATAAGTAAACTTAGATATGTTTCGACCAAACATTGGTCCAGGCCATGTCTAACTTAATAGCACCACCTGAAAGGATTATCGAAATCCTTTTTTTAAGTCAATTTTTGTTTATGGTCCATTCAGTAGTGAATGTACATGTACAGTATTAACAGCCGCTAAGGGAAAGAAAGATGTTTTAACGTTTCGAGAAAAGCTCTTCTTCAGAAGCAGAGGTAAGTCCAATAGAAACAGAAGACGGAGGGAAAAAATTGCTCACGATTCACATGTGGTTATATATGTGTGTGTGTGTGTGTGTTTGTGTGTGTGTGTGTGAATGTATTTATGTATGCATAATATATATATAATATATTTTAAATATATATATATCCGTACATGGGTAGATACAAATTTTGATAAAAATAAAGGATTTTCCCCAATTCAGCGAGAAAGATTTTGGTTCTTACCTCAACTGATCGTTAATGAGACCCATTTGTGGAGAAAGAGACAGTATATTCCACTGTGATAAGTATAATTAATTGATTTTAAAGAAGAATTAATGTGACTAACATAGTGTGAAAATGATGGAGGCTTATTGCAATGATCCAATCTAACCTACATATTTAACACGTCTCCCGAGTAACAATTTTCATATAGAAAGTCATGGTCAACTTGAGTTCATGGTGTATGATGTCTGACCAAATGCTACTCGACGGAATCGAAAGTACGACTTCTCATTGCGAAAAAACTTCTCGCCTATGCGTGTCTCCGAACACTTCATTTTATAAATGCATATACATCGGTAAAAATTACTATTATATCCACGTATGCAAGGAAACAGATAGACAACCCATGTATATATACACGTATATATATATATATATATATATATATATATATATATATATATATATGTATGTATATATATACGTGTATATATATATATATATATATATATATATATATATATACGCACACAAACACACACACATATATGTATATACGTATATATATATATATATATATATATATATATATATATATATATATATATATATATATAAATATTTATATATGTTTATATATAGATATTTGTATACAATACATATATGTGTATATATATATATATTATATACATCTTGTATGTTATCTAAAGTTGCATGTATGTTTCTCTGTAAGTATCAGTATGTATATAAACCCACACACCATTACACAGGCGCGCGCGCACACGCACGCACACAAACACACACACACACACACTCACACACACACACAGAGAAGTAGTGAGATTCATGTGATAATTGGTTCTTTAGAATTGGCAGCAAATCTAATCTATGTATTTCCATATCGTTATTGTTGACTTTGCTACAAGGATGTAGCAGCTTCTATTAGATTAGAGTCTGGATATTAGATGCTCTATCTTCCTCTATTTAGTGATAATTCTGTGTTTTATAACGTTTCTCACACACAGCCGTTGTCGTGGCACAACCTGATGGTTGACATCAGAAAGCAGAGTGAAAGAGAGAAAGACAAAGAGAGATGGTGTGTATATATATATAAACAGAGACAGACAGACAGACAGACAGACAGACAGACAGACAGACAGACAGAAAGAATGGGTATGAGGGAGGTAAAGGTGTGAGGGTAATTGAGTGGTGCCGTGCAAATATATGTCTATTGTATATGTGTATGTACGTGGTTCGGTATCTATGTAGGTAGGTATTTCTGTATGCATGTGTTTGTGTGTGTGTATGTGACTTTATTTGTGTGTATGCAACTATTCACAAGTTCACAATCGAACAATATATATACATATGTATATACCCATCTCTCTCTATACACACACAGATATATTTACGTATATATATATATATATATATATATATATATATATATATATATGCATATATATATATGTATATAATATAATATATATATACATATATATATATATATATATATATATATATATATATATATATATATATATAGGTGTGTGTGTGTGTGTGTGTGTGTGTGTGTATGTGTGTGTGTAGGTTGGTGTGTATACGTATATAATTACAATTTCACATAAAAGGGAACACACCTTTCACCTGCACATACAAACACCGACCCTCATACGCTTACACACCCTCACACATTCGCGTGTGCTCGCTTCCGTATGTATGTCTACGTTTGTTCAATTCCTCAAATATATTCTGTTGTTATTTGATAATCTGTTATGCTAGATTTTCAATTATGTCCTCAATGAAAGAATCAGAAATATTCTTGCTTCACAAAACCGTATACCCATTATTATTTTAGGCTTTGTGTACATGCGTATATTGTCACACGTGTGTGTTTGTACATTAGTGTACGTTTGTGTGTGAGTCTTGTTTCTTTTCCCCCTTTTTTCCCCCTTTTTTTGTTATTTTTGTAAAACCTACCTATTTGTGTATAAAGTCGCGAAACTGTAAACATATATTGCTCTCCTCCGAAATACTGGCAGACAAAAATATGTTTACATACATATTGAAAATATCCGTATATTATCTGATGCTTTGAATAAATTTAGTCGAATATGTTATATATATTGATGTAAAGGTATATATATATATATATATGTGTGTGCATATATATATATATATATGTATATATATATATATATATATATATATATATATATATATATATATATATATATATATATATATATATATATGTCTGTATTTTGTGTATTTATAAGAAATATGTGTATGAATGAATGTATTTCTGTGAGTCTGTGTGTCTGTGTATGTGTGAGTTGTGTGTGTGCGTATGAGTGGATGAATGTTTTATATGTGATGTAGTTCTGTTTTCGCCTGCTTTATATCGACGACCTAACTCGTAGCACTTGGATATATTACATGTAATTTAGTTTATCTATCTGTCCATTTACTTTTCTATCCAGCGATATATATTTCTTCTATGTAGACACACACAGACATGCCCACACACACTCACTCTCACACTGGTTGTACAAAAAGTAATGCAAAAGCAGGTATAATATTTTTTATTAACACTGGTCGTCTAAATTGTTTTTATCCCAAATAGAAGCAACCTGCTCCCAGTGAAGTCTTGATGAAGGACGGTGTAGGATATGCAGTATCAGAAGAAAACAAGTCGATTATGAAGGTAGCAACAATCGCAAGAATAATGTGCGCAGAGAGATGAAGAGGTTTAAGTAGAAGGAAACAAGCAGTGAACACAAACCACGCAGTGAGAAATCATCAACTGTACCCCTTGATATGAACCGCCCATGTATGGACAGATTCGCGTAAGCAGACGTACCATAACTGAACTCTGATCACAAATGAATTGAAGAAGACGATCCAAGATTTTGGGTATCAGAAAATCATTGCAAATCGGTTAATTTTGCATTTGGCAACAGATTTACAGGTGCAAAGAGAGGAATTGTACTCTGGCGTCCAGGAATTATTTGAAGGCAATGTAGACCAGTCTTTTATCATCTGGTTTGTTGAATAGGCTACATCTATGGTACCTTGTTTAATTATAATGTTACTTAATAAATTAAAATCAAATAAATTTCAATAGTCAAATTTTATCCCCAGCTGCAATATTTTAAGTAAAAATGTTCTTGTTCTGTACGTTACCGGATGTAATAACTTATCTTGTAATTTTCCAGGTTCATAATATAAAAAATATTATTTCTCTTGCTCGCATTTTTCCATGTAATCCATGTTTTTTCCAGGTTATGCTGTTATGCTAATTAATAATGTGTCAAATGTGTCAATTAGCGGTGTGGTTGATAATCTTTTCCTTACCACAATGATGCCGTTGACACACATTAAAAGTTCCCTTACAGAACTATATTCATTAAAAAAGTATAGAACTATATTACCGCCCTCAAATTTGAGAAACAAGCACTTATAACTTTTTTCTTTTAAAACTTCATTGCATGTGACTGATACCATGAAATTCCTCGAATTGAGCTCTATCATTTAAGCATAATTAAAATATACTTTGTTTTGAAAATAAAAAAAGTTATAATCGAATCCAATTTTTTGTCCTGTTTTATTTTTCATATATTACCACCCAAAGTTTTTGATACACATATTTATTACATGGGAACAAAACTATGAAATTCTTCACACTTTCTTCTATCATTGAAGCTAAGATAAATATATTTTACATTTAAAATAAATAAAAAAAAAGTTATTTAGATCTGAACTTGAGTGGAAACGTTACTTACCCTCCTATAACGTCGCTTCAAATTTTGATGTAAACTTTTTTCTACTGGATCAAATCTGAATTTGTTTATACCAAAATGTTGCTAGGGACCAGTCCTCTACAAAAACGTCAACAGTTTTCAATTTGGTTAAGAACTGAATTAGCGATAAGCTCTGAAATATGCTGCGTGTGAGTAAATTGTGGCCTCAAGAACATTATTCAACTACTACGCATTGTGGCTGTACAGGCGTACACGGGTGTTGCAGTCACGTACACAGCAACTGCATTTGAAGGAGCTCTCTGCCAGGTGTCTTAGGAATTAAAACAATATATAGCATTTAAATTTTCTTCGTATGTGAATTATTTTGGAAATTATGATAAATTTTTCGAACAGTCGCAAAGGGAGATCGCCGGAAAAAAACATATTTATCCTTTTCTATTCAATTGCAATAATAAACATTTTAGTTTTTTTGAAACCATAATATCAAATGCGAATGTGTATGGAATATCAATGAATGATATAGATGGGAAATGCGAAACAAGCAGAAGAACAAAAAAAAGCGTTTTGAAAACAGTCAATATTTTTGTAGTTCAAAAATTGCGATTTATGACAAAAATATCCTCTACAATTAGCTAGAGTTAATAATGACAAACTTTAATTACTGAATATCGTTAAACACACCTCTGCAAATGCAAAGTACATAAGCATTTCACTTTAAATGCAACAAACAATCGGCAGTGAGGAGACTGTTCTTAGTTGATCCCCAAATGGGGCTCATGGCACGCAATGGGTTAAGAGGTACCAGATACATATGTGAAAATATCTTTTAATTCGCTTGCTTTTTCTTGCAGATTGAGTAAAGGTAAACAAGTTTGATCCCTAGGTCTGTTGTCCATCTTACACGTAATTTTATCGTCAATGAACAGATCTTTTTTCCTATAACCACATTTTTTCTATTACAGTCGACCCTAGATACGCTTTGTGGCATCACCGTTAATCCAGCAGAATTGTAGCTAAAGGCTTTCCAATCGTCAGCATCCATCTTTTTTTCGCCATATTCAGTGCACTGCGGCTTCTATTATTAAAACACTCCTCTTTTCAAAGACATTATAATGCGAATACAGAGAAACATTTCACTGTTATTCTCAGCACATCAAGCGACCATGTATTAACACAAGTTACATCCTGTTCGAATTAGCTTCCTTTAATATGACAACGATATATTGCGTGGAATTGTCCAGCTCTTATGCAAGTGGCAGAAGTTAGATTAAGTCTAAAAGATGAATTAATAGAGATATTGAAGTTGTCTCTTATACAAAAATGCTTTAGACAGAAACTAACGTTAATATACTGAACACATTCTTTACTGTGTTACCTCTTAGGTCAGCTCCATTTTAGACCAACATCATAAATTCGTCCATAAATCCATGTATCTATGTTTGTATGTATGCATGTATGTATGTATGTATGTATGAATGTATGTAGGTATATATATGTATGTATGCATGTATGTGTGTGTGTATGTATATATGTATGTATGTGGATATGTATGTATGTAAACATATATGTATGTATTGTATATGTATGTATGTACGTATGTACGTATGTATGTATGTATGCATGTATGTATGAATGTATGTATGTATTTGTGTGTTTTTCCATGTGTGTCTATTGCTATATTCTTTTCTGCTCTGTGCATCTGTGTGTTTGTGTGCGTACATATAAATATACATACCTCCATACATAAATCATGCGTATATATATATATATATATATATATATATATATATATATATATATATATATATATATATATATATATATATATATATATATATATATGTATGTATATATATATATGTATGTATATATATATATGTATGTATATATATATATATGTATGTATATATATATATGTATGTATATATATATATGTATGTATATATATATATATATTACAGGATATTATATTACGTGCGTGTACATGATCTATGTATAAAACTACACATAGTGATACAAGGTGACTTCACACATACACGCACGCAGGCGTACAGACATAGGTTTATATGTATGCATGCATGTGTGTTTATGCGTGTGTGTATGTCCCTCCATACATATGTACGTTCGTGTGTATTTATATACATATTGTGTCTCTTAAACTGAGTTGTTCTGAAGACGCTATCCCAACGCGATGCATAATTATAGTTAATTCTTAGTAATAACCAATAAGGAGAATTGTTAAATAACTTTGCCCTCCTTCTGCTCATTACCATAATCTTATTAGGTATTTGTGATAGCAGGAAGCTTACCGATATACCGAAGGAACTAAGTGGTTTTGACCTTGAAAAGGATTTCTGATCTTTACTGATTACCAGAGCAAATTATATTTCAGGAACTCTCCAGTCCTACCTACGTAGAATGTTTGAGTCTCCGCATTCGTGGTTGCTTTAGAAAATAATTGTTGAACGAGAAATATCCGAGATTATATCAGTTACTACATACTGCATCCCGATTCTTTTGCCGTATTACTTCTTGAAACTATAATGTAGTGCTGAATAAGCCATCACATTCTAACCCAACTGTCTTTGTAAATAGATCTTAATTAACGACCATACACAGTAGAGCCATAAGTTTCGGCCATTTTTTTCAACCTCACATTTGATAGAAAAATACAAGATTGTTTTCGAATAGTTTTGTTTTTGCACACAGATTCTGTGTAGCATCCTGTACATCTTAACCTTTTCTGCTTCGAATAAAATGCGGTTCGAGTTCAATTTATTTTTTCCTACTGTTAGCAAGTTGTGTGATGACACATATACGAGATTTTGGGCAGAAGAAAATACAGGAGGATCTGTGAATTATGATTTTATTGAACATATTCCCTTCTCAGATTCACACACTTATTGCAGCGGTCCTTCAGTTATTCTAAACCACGTAAAAGACTCGAACGGTTGGACCTCCAGCCAAGCATTTCACGATACCCTTAAACCCAGAAACTTTTCAGCAATCCATTCCCTATATATATATTGTCTTGTTCTCTCTCATTGTCTCGACGAGTTCTCTCAGATTGTATATCTACGCTGTTTATTTATATTACATGAATGGAGTTGGAAACATGTTACAGGTTTGTGATTGGTTTGTGATGTTATAGGTTTGTGACCGATTAGTTGAATAGATATTTAACCAATTGACTAATAATAAAGAAGTGGAACGGAACCAGAGCCAGTATTATTATTATTGGCTTAATGACCTTCCCAAGACACAACAAAATTTGTTTCAACACACAAATCCACATCAAGAATCTTGAAAACCAAACCAAGTACAAAATCGATGTAGGTTAAACATTTAACTTTTGCCGTAATCCATTGTTCACTCAGTCTCAGGTCGACTAAAATCTGAGAGCGAAATTATCTGGACAGAAATTGTTACGAATCCGATAAGTTGGTTCCTGTGTTCGTCTTCAATGTTAGAATTATTTCGTCCCAGAGGGAAATTGCCATTTTGTGTGTGCGAAAGTTTTAGCTAAGGTCCTTACGTTGAAAACAATCAGACATGATTTTCCTTTTCATTCACACACACGAATTTCTTACCACGAAAGTCCCCCACACCCTTATTCTCGGATTTAAAAAAAAAAAATATATATAATAGCAAAGCGTATAAAGATGTTGCTGTCGGGAGAATTTGAACCAAGTTCACTCGCTAGCACTCCCGCTAGAATGTAACTCAATAGTGTAATAAACTATCGGAATACACATGAGCGTCAATTGACTAATTATCGCTTTATGCCAGTTTGGACCACGATGGAAAAAGACAAACAGTAAAATGAAAGAACCAAGAACACACAGACACAGACATATATGTATATATATACACATCCGTATATATATATATATATATATATATGTATATATATATATATATATATATATATATATACATACATATATATATTTGTATATATATACATATGTATGTATATATATATATATATATATATATATATATATATATATATATATATATATATATATATATATATATATATATATATATATATATATATATATGTATATATATGTATGTATGTATGTATATGAAACAATTATCAGAAACTAAGATTTTATAACATTGAAAGGAAATTTTGTCGAAAAATTATTCCGTGTTAATATAATTCAGCAGAATTTTACGTGTTTATATCAATTAGAATTTTTACGATTTATATAAATTTGATTTTGTTAAATATTCTTCTTCTTCTTCTTGTTTACGTTTGTTGTTTTCATTCTCAGCTGTTGTTGCTACTTCAGTTACTGTAATGCTTTTCTTTTTCTTATTTGTTTTGTTTTTGTGTTTCTCTCAGTTAAATATTCTTTCTATTGTAATGATTTCATGTTTAGGAGTATTCCCTAAAATTATAGATGCATTAAAACTAATTACATCTGTGAAGTTTTAATTTATTTTTTTCTGGCAGATAACACATAAAATTGTAATTAATTTTAATATTTATTGAAACAAAGTTGTGGTGTTGTGGATGGTACTGGTACAGTGCAATATGAAATTATACATTACTGTATCTTACGTTCTGGCTTTCTTTGGGTCTTGGTATCAAATTCAGCCTGAATTTCCAACACGGCCCTTGTCCTAAATGCCAAACGCAACTTTCCATAGGACACACTAATTTATCAGAAGTTGCATATTTGATTTCATCATCCCTGTAGTTTGGTAAATTAAGTACCAGTGTTTCACTGGGGCCGACGTCACAACTATAATTCATTAGTCACTGAAGATATGGTGTTGTTGAATTACAAGAATTGTTGACTACCTGATAAACCAAAGCTACTTTTAAATTTCTTGCATTCCCTTTCCCATTCCAACGGTAAATTCTAATATCTTTGACTGAGGTTCACATTGATTGTCTTAGGATCAAATAAAATAGAGAAAGCATCTGATGAATATTTGGTCTCCATTTCAACCGAAATCGTCGCTCCTGTGTGAAACTGTTGTCTCGTGGACTGTAACGAATTGATTTAAATCGGGCTTCGTGACGAGATCCTGGGGCAAAGGGTGAGATAAAGCAAGCATCTCCGCTTGACACTGTGAATTATAAGATTTATGGAGAGTACTTAGCTTTTCTGAAATTTCGTCTCTCATTTAATTATCCCAAAATGCACCATTCCAAAACTGACTGAGCGAATGGCTCTAGAACAGCGGTTCTCAATCTATTTCTGTCTCTTTGATTCCTATTTAACTATTCAGTGTTTTAAAATTCCTGTTATATTTTTATAGCTAAATATTACGCATACCTCTCTGATAATCGCTCCTTGTCGCGCGGGGGTGGGATTTACGTGGAGCAACGATGACGTCGGGAGTTCTAAACTCCTGGTAGGACCACTCCTGGCGACAAGGTCGAAGACGAGTTTGAAGACTAAGCGCAGCCAATCCCCAACAGCTCTAACAGTGGAACAAGCGAATGTTGATCAGAACAGATCTCAACGCTTGAACCTGCGGTTGAAGAGGTCAACGCATGACGAATATGCTTCAGAAGGCGCCGCTCAAAACTATAACCGAGTCAACGGCAGTTTGTTGCAAGTTCATAGTTGAATCTTGTACGTCTCATTCCACATGTGCCGCAGTGAAAGGTCATGAAATTAAGAAAATCAAATTTGTGAGTCATTTCCTGGCAAGCTGAGACTCAACATATTTATGCCATCGGCACTTTCTTTCCTCTACTCTGATATTTTCTTCCCTTCTGACCATTAGGAACAATACAAAAAAGAATCTTAAAATATTTCGTGTATTGTCGAAATATGACCAAAATATTTTACATACACCTTAGCAACAAAATCTCATATAAACCCCTAGAGTCATATGAACCCTGGTTGAGAACCACTGCTGTGTTGTTGTTGGCGCTCCGTCGCTTACGACGACGAGGGTTCCATTTGATCCGATCAACAGAACAGCCTGCTCGTGAAATTAACGTGCAAGTGGCTGAGCACTCCAAAGACACGTGTACCCTTAACGTAGTTCTCGGGGATATTCAGCGTGACACAGTGTGACAAGGCTGACCCTTTGAATTACAGGTACAACAGAAACAGGAAGAAAGAGTGAGAGAAAGTTGTGGTGAAAGAGTACAACAGGGTTTGCCACCATCCCCTGCCGGAGCCTCGTGGAGCTTTAGGTGTTTTCGCTCAATAAACACTCAGAACGCCCGGTCTGGGAATCGAAGCCGTGATCTTGTGACCGTGAGTCCGCTGCCCTAACCACTGGGCCATTGCGCCTCCACTACCTCTGCTCTAGAGAAAAGGTATGAGGAACTAGATGCTTTTCGCTGCCCGAACTTGGCTTAACCGAGAATCGAAACAGTGGTGTACGTTATTTTCAAAGGCTATAATTTTCGTCTTACGTTAAGCTGTTTCTCCTCCCCTCTACCTGCGTGAAATAAAACAATATAAAAGTTATATTGAATCAGTAAGACGTAACCTAATCTATTTCTTACCGTCGACTTCGTCAACCAAGCAACACCCAACCTCGATGCATCATACACCAAAACACTACCACCTATACAACAACCACCAACACCACTCGCAACACCAATCATAACCCCAAAACACTGTTCAAAAACCGAAAAAATAAATCCAAATTCTGTTCATTCATTGTATCCAGTCAATCGGAAAGAACCAGATTCCAACAGAAGATAAATATGTCAATGTGATTTATATACCTTTAACAAAATCTCTTTCGCTGATCTTAGCAGAAATCTTTCAAAATGTCTTTGATGCCTGCAATAGACAGAACTTCAAACATAGCCAAGATAAAATTTATGATAGAATCTGGTTCTGGCTTTGGTTGATGAACTAGATTTGGTTGAAGGTAGAGGTGATGGTGTTGGTGGTGGTAGTGGCGATGGTGTTGCAAGGGAGGGGGGGGGAAGGAAAGTAGTGCGGAGGGTTAGTGGTTGTGGTGTTGTGGTTTTTGGAATTCATGGCTGCGTTGGTAGGAGCGATGTTATGGTGGCGGTTGAGGTGGTGGTGGTGGTGCTGGTGGTGATTGTTTTGGCGGTAGTAGTGGTGGTTTTGATATTAGTGGTGCTGATTTCAGTACTGCTTGTAGTGGTAGATGAAGTAGTAGTAGTAGTAGTAGTAGTAGTAGTAGTAGTAGTAGTAGTAGTAGTGATATTGGAGGTTATTTATAGTGATATTTGAGGCTGGTGGAAGTGATGGTGATGGTGGTCTCACTCCTGTTGTCAGTATTGCTGATATTTCAATCTCAGTAGTAGTAGTAGTAGTAGTAGTAGTAGTAGTAGTAGTAGTAGTAGTAGTAGTAGCAGCAGAAGCAGCAGCAGTAGTAGTAGTAGTAATTGTCATTGTTGTAGTAATAGTTATAATAGCTGTAATTGTAGTTGGGATTGTAGTTAGCTGTTCTAGTAGTAGTAGAAGAAGCAGAATTAGTAGTAGTCGAAGAAGCAGCAGCAGTAGTAGTAAACGTTGTTGTTGTACTAATAGTGGAAGCATCTGTAGTTATGGTAGTTGTATTAGTAGTCGTTGATGTCGTTGTAGTAGTAGTAGTAGTAGTAGTGGTGGTAGTTTAATTTGTTGCTGTTGTTGCTCATGTCTTGTTGATCTTCATTTGTGTATAGATATATAGGTATTTAAAGTGGTGATGTTGTCGATGGTGGTGGTGCTGATGGTGTTCGTCATAATGACTTATTTCGGCATAAGGCCTGAAATGTTAACATCGATCTCAGGACTCTTTGTCTGCCGGGTTAGAAAACAACGCAGACATATTGTTTGGACGGACACATTGGGCAGGGTCTTTGACATCGGGCCTGATTCGAATGCTGCCACAATACGAAGGATAAGGCAATAAAAACAAAAATTAAAAGACGCCCGTGTTATATGAACGGATGGAGGGGTTTGCAACGGGTTCGATTCATGGAGCGGGGGACATTTCTGAAACGGCAGAATGGGCAGAATGACGGACTGTATGAATTAAACCACTCGTTCTCAATCTGATGATCCGCAAAGGTTGTCCTGGGGGTCTGTGAACTAAATTCAAAATTTCATATATGTAGCCCGAGGCTATAGTAGAAGACCCTTGCCCAAGGTGCCACGCGGTGGGACTGAACCCGGAACCATGTGGTTGGTAAGCAAGCTACTTACCACATAGCCATTCCTGCTCCTTGTAAAATGTTCTGAGTTCAAATTCCGCTGGTCTCGACCTTGCCCTTCATCCTTTCGGTGTCGATAAAACAAGTAACTTTTGAACACTAGGCTCGATGTTATCGATTTAGCCCATCCCTCGAAATATCTGCCCTTGTATCAAAATCTGAAACCGCTATTTTGGCCCACATTGGCACCTATCGAGGTCTGTTATTATCTCGACACTTAAACATCCTTCGGTGACCATATCCGGATGATTCTCAAGCAGTGACTCGAGACAACATTACTTAAGTCTCACTGACCAGAGGAGAGCTGATATTTTCAATATAATATCTAAAAGTAAATATCAAATACATAGGGGTAGAACTCGGGGTAGGACTAGGGGTAGCTAGGGTGGTGCGCTGCTTATCTTCATTTAAGTCCTTCTGAAGTAGGCATATTAGTAACCAACGGAATTTAAGCCATGGCCATCTAGACATTTATATTTTCCATAGAGAGGAGATGGACAGGTAACACTAGATTCACCAGTGTGTGTGTGTGTGTGTGTGCGTGCGCGTGTGTAGGTGAGCGTGCGTAGGTGCACGTGCGTAGGTGCACGTGCGTAGGTGCGCGTGCATGAGAGCGTGTGAGTGTGTGTCTGAGCGGACCTGACTGTAAGTATACACGAATACATACACACACACACTCATACATGTACATAAATATTTGTACGTATACACCTACACACGCATACATACATATATATATATATATATATATATATATATATATATATATATATATATGTGTGTGTGTGTGTGTGTGCATGCATATATATATATATATATATATATATATATATATATGTATATATATATATATATATATATATATATATATATATATATATATATATATATATATATATATATATGTATATATATACATATATACACACATACATACATATGTGTGTATATGCGCTTATATCTATGTATAAATATTTAAGCACGGTTCTGAGTACATATATATGTGTGCATTTGTGTGTGTGTGTGTCTGTGCGTGCATGTGTGCGTATATTATACATATACACAGGTACACGCACACACAGGCGCAAGCACACACAAATATATACGCACACACACACACACACACACACACACGTAAAATATATATTGAAAATTTGTGTAATGAAACACTTTCCACGTGCCTGCTGTAATTATTTCTATAGACATCATAGACCATTATATATAAACAACAATTACAAACATTATAAATGTGTATGTGTGTGCGTGTGTGCATGTATGTATATATATATATATATATGTGTGTATATATGAATGTATATATATATATATATATATATATATATATATATATATATATATATATATTATATTATATTATATTATATTATATTATATTATATATATGTTATATATATATAATTATAGGATAATGAAATAATTAACACTGCAAAACATTAATACGTTGATATAATTTAAATACATCCATGTACACCTACATATTATATAATACACACGCACGTATGTACATGTATGTTTATGTTCGTGCGTATGTATTAGATATTTATTGGCTAATAATTATACACACAGATGTAGACACACGTATACACCCATCTTCAAAGTAAAGATCAAAGCAATATGTATGTGAGCTTCAAAGATGTGTGATTATTATGGGATATATATTAGCTAGTATAAATTCTACATTAGGCTCGGTCAGAAAACAGATGCTAGGAAAGGCCAGGTGATTACGAAACACATGGAAGTGGTGTTGGTGGTTGTACTGGTGGTAGCAGCGGCGGTTGCGTGATGTTGGCGCTTTCTTGTTGCTGTAAATTTAACCCAAGGTCATCTCTGATACAGCAGGCATATGATCAAGTATATACCAGACGTAGCTAACATTTGTCTTGTATAACTTGGAGTCTATTATTGACTTCTTCATGTATGTACTTAAGTATGCATGAATATATACATATATGTATGTATATATATATATATATATATATATATATATATATATATATATATATATATATATATATATATATATATATATATATATATACATACACATATATAATTATGTCTATGTATAGATATGTATGTATGTATATATCTATGCATGTATATATATATGTATGTATATATGAATGTATGCATATATATATATATATATATATATATATATATATATATATATGTGTGTGTGTGTGTGTGTGTGTGTGTATTATGTATGTATATACACAAAAAACGGCGAAAAAGAGACAAGAAAAAAACAATGTGAGGACGTAGTACATTTAAAGTATTGAAAATACGCTCAAAGAAAGAAAAATGTTGTTTTATGTTTCGTGCATAGCTCTTCTTCGGAGACAGGAAACATGGGAAAGTCCGAAAGAAAATGAAGGAGGGGGGAAATCGCTAACAGTCCAAGTGTAGTTACATATATATATGCATATATATATATATGTATGTATGTGTGTGTGTTCACACACACGCATACACATACACACACAGATACATATATATATAATTGTCACTAACTGTGACGCGGGTGTTAGGAAACATATACATTCCTAGAAATAAGAACTAAACCGTTCTAATGCTGCAGTTAGCGCATACGAATGAAAACATATACATTAACAGGGGCCATAATCATCTGGAATGTGTCGATCGAAAATTCTTAATGCTGACGCGTCAGTTTCTGCAATTTCTGTTACCTCATCAGCTAAGACAGCTCGACTATTCGGTTGTTTCCCGTCTCGCTTCGACATTAGTATTTATGTTCTCGTCATCCAACAATGTAGATGTTCCAGTTCTATATTTAAGCGCTCTGTCAGTTATGACGACACGCGTTCCAGCTGATCCGATCAACGGAACAGCCTGCTCGTAAAATGAACGTGCATATTGATAAGCAATCGTCAGACCTGCGTACCCTAACGTAGTTCTCAGGGAAATTCAGAGTAACACAGTATGTGACAAAGCTGAACCTTTGAAATACAGTAACAGCTTGTCTTTGGCAGGTGAGTGGACTGGATCAAGGTGGAATAGAGTGTCTTGCTTGTGGACTGAACGCGTTGCCGGGAATCGAAATCATGAACTTCCGAACATTAGCTAAATGCTCTAACCACTAATCTACGTGTTTTTGCTAAATATATCATGGCCTACATGTATGTTGATGTGTAGCTGTGAGAGTAGGGGGTGTAATTTTAGACCATTTTCTTCTTCAACACTCCTATTCTCTTTTCTTTCTCTGTCTTTCTTCATTATTATCTCTGTTGTATTATGTTTCTACTTCCTCTTATTCCAGTCCTAACCTCTTCTATCTACCTGCCTCACTAAAAATGGAATTAATTTCTGTTAATGATTCTCTTGTTTTCAAAATATTTGTATTAATTTTCTGCCATTTTAGTGCAATTTCTGTTGTTTTTGAAGTGTTTTTCTTCTTCTGCAAACCATAGTTATTTCATAACAATTTTCCTACTCAGGAAGTCTTTCGAAATTTTCTCTTGTGAAAATATAATCATAGAATCTGTGATTTTTCTGTTCTCTATTTCAAATTATACTGGCAATTTTCTTGTCATTCTGTCTAGACTAATTACATCTCTTTCACATATGAATCGTTACTTTAAAACTCTGTAAATTTGAGTACATTTACTGTAGATGTAAACAGATTCATGCTTAACGTTTTGTTCTGAGTAGAGTGCTGATATAATACACCGGAAATGCAGTTATGTCATTTTCGTCTTCCATTTTGAATGTGTTATATCCTGCCATATTACGCCGCCATATTCATTTATTTCTATATTACGTTGTATCAGACGTTTTCCTCATTAAAACATACGTGCGCCTTTTTTGATTTGGGCGTGTGTGTGAATTTGTGTATGTTACAGGTGTGTCTATTTGTACTGGCATAAAGTTTAAGTCTATGAGTACTTACACCTGGATGCAGCATTGCATCCAGGTGTATATGGAAGTTTGCATGCAATATGCATATATATATATATATATATATATATATATATATATATATATATAATAATTAGATAGGCGCAGGAGTGGTTGTGTGGTGATTAGTTTGCTTACCAACCACATGGCTCCGGGTTCAGGCCCACTGCGTGGCAACTTGGGCTAGTGTCTTCTACTATAGCCTCGGGCCGACCAGAGCCTTGCGAGTGGATATGGAAGCCCGTCGTATATGCCTGGAATCGAATACGGGCATATGGCGTAGTGGTTAAGAGTGCGAGCTACTAAACCCCAAGATTCCGAGTTCGATTCCAGGCAGTGACCTGACTAATAATAATAATAACAATAATAATAATAATAATAGTAATAATAATAATAATAATGATGATGATGATGATAATAACAACATCGAAAAATACCTTAGGAATGAGTACCCAGGTTCGAAATTTCCCCCCAAGACACCTGACGAAGGTTGGAGGGTATATCAGCCGAAATGTTGTGTTAACAACAAACAAGATGAGGACAAAAATCCGTCAAATGTAAATAATGTATATAATTCCTCATCTCTTAAATATAAAACTGAGAAAAATAACGTTATTGGCGTCTATACTGCGATGACATGTCTTCTTTTTACAATTGCAGTTAGTCAGGGCACAGATGAGAAGGATCAGTTTGTTGTCACATGTCATCTGAATGAGGGTGCAAGTTCTGATGAACGTTGAAACTCACGGGCATAACAACACCTATGGCCTGTTGCAGATGCAAATACGAAAAGGATGCAGCAAGTTGTACAAGGAACAAAAAAAATCTGTTAGTACGCTTATGGAGTTAAGAAGTGTGTGAGGGCCTTATGCTCTGAAGAACTGAAAGAATATAATAATTATTATCATTATTATTATTATTATTATTATTATTGTTCAGTAGTTTTATTTTTATAACGTGCTTTCACTTCACTACCGAGCGCAGCTCTGTGCGCCTTGGGTATGTGCTGTGGTTTGCTGTGGTGCTCTTATGTTTACTGTATTGAAAGTGTTTTGCGTAGAATGTGTGCAGTACCCAGTAGTGCAATTTTCTGTATGTTATATATATTTGTAAGTCCTGGTGTTTCTGTTATGTATTTGTCTGAATATTTTTTTATTATACCTAAGGCACCTACTATGATAGGAATTGTTTCTGTTTTTAGACTCCACATTCGAGTTATCTCTATTTCCAGGTCTTTGTATTTTGAAAGTTTTTCCATTTCTTTTCGAGAAACGTTGTCATCTGCTGGTATTGATACATCAATTAGAAGCATTTTTTTCTTCATGATCTTTGACAACTATATCTGGTCTATTTGCCTTAATTTCTCTATCTGTGTGTATTGGCATATCCCAGAGTATGGTTGCTTTCTCGTTTTCTGTGACCTTTTCTGGCGTGTGTTTATACCATCTTTTTTCTGTTGTTATTCCATAGTGTTGGCATAGCTTCCAGTGTATATAGGTCCCAGCTCTGTCGTGTCTGTGAATATATTCCTTCTTAGGCAGGACTAGGCAGCCAGAGATAATATGATTTTAGCCAGAGATAATATGATTGGCAGCCAGAGATAATATGATTTTATTATTATTATTATTATTATTATTATTATTATTATTATTATTATTATTATTATTATTATTATTATTATTTATATTTCATATACGTCCAACAGTTTAATCTGTCCTATGTATATGAAATGATGACGATGATGATGATTATGATGATGATGGTGGTGGTGGTGGTGGTGGTGGTGATGAAATGTCGCAAAATATTCTCGCAAATTGCAAGTTTCTCTTTTTTTAAAATCTATAACTCTTACCTTCATATCAAATGGTTTTACGAAGAGAAAAAAAAAACAAAGAATACATAAATAAATAAATAAAAGACTTGGAACTGAAAAAAGGAGAGAAAAAGGGCAAAATTATAAAAGAAAGGAGGAGTGTTAGAACGATCATATGATGTAGTGATTGAAAACAAAGTTTATATTAATGATATATGTGAATAAAATATGGAGAAAAGAGAAGAGAGAAAAGAAAACGTACATAAAAACAGGAAAAGATCCGTATATATTATATATAATATGCTGTTTTAAGGAAACTTATATAACCGTATATACACACACACACACACACACACACGCACACACACACACACACACACACACACACACACACACACACACACACACACACACACACACACATATATATATATATATATATATATATATATATGTGTATATATAAAATTGAACTGTGATAAAGAAAGCCGAGAATGTATAAGAAATACAGGAAATGTTGAAGAATGACTTTGTAAACTACTGATGTAAGAAAAAATAGTATGAAAACGATGATTTGAAATATTTAAATCTAAACATATGTAATTAATTCTACATAATTATGGCTGTGTACATGTTAACGTGTACATGTTCGATGAATTGAAGAATGGGAGGATCACTATTGAATTTTATGAAATAATTAACAATATAATTAAATGACGGTATGGTGCCTTGTAAAGTTTCAGCAGAAATCATGTTTGTTTAATTTTATTTATGTTTTTTTATTATTTTTTTTTACAAAATAAAATGAATTCATTGTTCCTACTGAGTATATTTTCATTAAGGAACAAAATGGCGTTGCTTTCCGAGACGCATAAATCACTAAGATTATTATTTTGTTTATAAACGCTTTCATTTTCGCAATTTCCCATTTAATGTCGTATGCTTTATGGCATTTTTTTAAGTATCCAAATATATCACGACAAAGACGTGTCTGCTGTCTGGCAAGAGTTTTATAACTATTCACATATGTGTGGTGTCTTCATCTCAACAGGTTCACTGTTGGGCTGACATACTTTGTTCCAAAATTGGGTAAATCAATGGTGTCTCACTTGTATAAAAGATAGCAAAACTTTTCACATATTTATCATTTAGATGTTGTTTCATATCGAAGACAACTATGAAATTGAATACGATTAGTGTACAATTAGTGGAGCTTCTAGGGGCTTACGTTGGGAAAAGTTATTGCGAAATTAGCAGTGGTATATTAACAGATATTTGCAGTGAGTGTAAAATATTCTATTTTTTTGTGATATTTTGAGAAGTGTTATTGTAAATGCTTTAAGAAATTTCCGCAAGATTATGAAGGGCAATGTATCATTCCGCGGTAGGTTTTCTTTCTTCCATCTGAAATTACCAGAATCATTTTTAACGCATTTTAATCTCATCCTGAAAATCTCTTCGGAATAAAGATTCTTTATGGAAACTACTAAAATATCGATTAGGTCTTCAAGGTATGCGATTCTTATGATGGCAGCTCATCAAAGCTGATGACAACGTCGATTCAAGATCTTCATCCTCCTCTACCTCATGCACCTTGTTTTTCATGGGAGCGGATGTGCCTGACAACATTGATACGAAATAAACAGATCCTATTGCACCGAGGGCACTGAAAATAGCTCCGAACAACAGATGTATGGGGTTGATAACAATGTCGCCTACTCTCTTCATGCAATCCCCTTAATTCGGTCTCAAAAGGCTCTAATCAACATCACACACGAATTTCCATGCCTTCCGATTAACAGCCAAGAGCCCCGACCGATTGGGAAAGAGGCTGCATAAAATTAGAGACTACCTCAGATGATCATGAAACCAAATTTTCGGACATCTATGAGACCTACTTCCAGTTTCAATTTCACTGAAGAAGACCATCTTTGGGAGCCAGTTTCCTGTCATCTGAATCTCATGGCTAACTCAGCAGCGACTAATATATTAAATTTATATTTTTAGAGAAAGTGTGAAGATGTTTCCAATCCTTTTGGATATATTGTAAGAATTGATTGAAATTAGGCAAGAAATATGATGCTGTTTATGAATGTTTTATGTGTGTGTGTACATACAGATTTTCTATAGAATTCAAAGATAGCAGTGAAAGTTACGACGTGCGATATACAAATATGTCTATGCAAACAATGCTATCGAAGATAGAAAAAATGTGTAATAGGTGTATATACGCATTTCAAGAGCTATTGTCCTTTCATCAAAATCACACCCACCCCATCAATGGAGTGGATGGAATAGTATGGACGGATTACAGAAGTATGGGAACGGAACTCGAGGTCGCTCCATTTATTGTGGTTTGGGCCCTGTTTTGGGCTCATCAAGCTGATGCCTGACAAACCATGCTCTATCCGTTATTATGATGTTTACACATAAGAACCGCATACAAAAATACCGATCAGAATTTCAATTATAGGATACGCTCACCGATTCATAGATTTCTGTTTAAATTTCATGTTCTGGAAGTGATCATAAATTTAACAGACGCATAAAGAAAAAAATATTTTCTGGTACGTCCAAATAAGAAGCGTGCACACGCATATAATGTTGTATATCCATAAAATATGTGGCGAGAGAAATAACTTGAAGTGGCCGGTGGCATATATCTGAATAAAAAGAATTCAAGGGCCGAATACTGGCATAAAATACTTTACGAAATAAATTTCTTGTTTTGTTAAAATTCTCTGCTTCAAAACGATGTCTAATACTTAAGAAATGGTAATTATGTACATCTCAGTTCTCCACAACTGACATGTCATAAAAGAAGAAGTCAGGCCTATATATATATGGAAAAAAGTCAAGTCAGAAAATGGTAAAATATTTTTTATAAAAAACATTTCAGCACCGGTTTCGGTCATTGAGACTTTTTCAACTGTATGTATGGAAGACAATTAAATTTTGGAAAAATTAAATGAAACATTTTCTTAAAAGAATATTTGAATAATATTCAAATACAAGGGATATTTTCCTTGTTTCTGCCAAATGTATAAGGATAGGTAGATACATACATGCATACATTCTTAAAGAGACAGACTGACCGGCAGAGTGACAAAGAGAGAGAGACCTGCCAGTTTCTACAGATATGCCCGTACACATATATATGCTTGTTGGCAAATTCACAAGCACATTCATAGCTACTTTTATAGCATTCAATATCCAGTGCAGTATTTTCTAAATGGTTTTTGTTCTGTATTTTACACAGGTTTTTTCACAACTTATTTTTGCTAATATCACCATGTCTCAACACTGTGCACTCGATCATAGCAATAATAGGTGCATCGAGAGTAGTTTCATTTGCACTTTACCAATATATATTTCTATTCATCAATCTACCTACCTACCTACCTACCTACATAGTTATCTGTCTGTCTAACTCTCCCCCCTCTCTCTCTCTCTCTCTATCTATATATCTATCTATCTAAGTATATATCTACCGATTTACTTCTCTTTCTCTCGCTCTCTTTTCCACTCACGCCATATATATCCGCACGAATACAAGTTTGTGTGTCTGTATGCATATATTGATATCTGGATAAATGATATATATAATATATATATATATATATATATATATAGGTAGTCTATATAAACATATCACAATATGTGCGTGTTTTACTTCTGTGTACGTGCGTGTGTGTTTGTGTGTATGTGTTGTATGGGTGTGTGCGTGCATGTGTGCTTGTACCCATGTGTGTGTATGGGCGTGCGCGTGCGTGTGTATTTGTGTGTATGTGTGTATGGGTGTGTGCGTGCGTGTTTACACATATATTCATATACGTATATGTATGTGTGCGTGTTTGCAAATATATATATTGTGCATGAGTATATATGCGAGTGCATCTGTACGTGTGTGTGTGTGTGTGTGTGAAAGAGAGAGAGTGAGAGAGAGAGAGAGAGAGAGAGAGAGAGAGAGAGAAAGAAAGAAATAGCTAGATAGATAGACAGAGAGAACGTGAGAGATCGTACGTGTGCACCGGGGTGCATGGATGGAAGGGAATTTTGCATGGCAAACGCAAGTGTTAAGAAAGTAAACCAACGAGCGAGACAAAGGGAATGGCATTCCAAGAAAGTGTGAGGTGGAAAGAGTGAGGTGAGAGAAGTGCGAGTATTTGAAAATTGTTAGAGTAGGAGGGGAGATAACGGTGGTGGTGGGCGAGGAGAAGGAGGACACGAGGGAGGTGGAAGACAAGTGAATGGAAATGGAGGTATGAATTTACAACAGATAATTATAATGGATACACATTAACATATTTCTAGAAACAAGTATGTTTGTAGGTAGCCATGTGCGCTGGAGTGTGGGTGGGGAGGTGAATTAATATCCTATGCATATGTTATATATATATATATATATATATATATATATATAGACTGAAATATACATGCATACATGCATACATATATGTATGTATGTATATATATATACATATATATATACATATATATATATATATATATATATATATATATATATATATATATATATATATATATATATATATATATATATATGTATATATATATATATATATATATATATACATACATATATTATATTTATATACATATATATATATGTATATATGTATATATATATATATATAGATACTTAAGTACTTAAGTATACATATGAATAATGTGTATATATCTGTATATATAAATTTCTGTTTCTTTTAATATTATATATGTGTCTGTGTATTTATATAGGTTAATATATATATATATATATATATGTGTGTGTGTGTGTGTGTGTGTGAGTGTGTGTGTGTGTGTGTATGTGTGTGTGTGTGAGTGTGTGTGTGTGTATGTGTGTGTGTGTGTGTATATATATATATATATATATATATATATATATATATATATACACATATATATGCATATATATGTATATAAATATATATATGCACGCAAATATGTATATGTAATTTATATATATGCTTATATATCCATATATACTGTGTATATATATATATATATATATATATATATATATAGTATATATGAACGTATATATAAATTATATGCATATACAGACACATTTATGCACATATATATATACACACATATATATACATACATATATATATACATATATATATGTAATATTCGTTGTGTGTGTATGTGCTTATGGGCATATCTGCGTGCGTGTATATGGGTATGTGTGTGTGAGTGTATGCGCACGTGTTCCTATGTATCGTAATGTAAAATGACTATTAATGAGGTTTAAATTGCACTTGGAAATATCTAAAAACTAGTTATGATATAGAATATAAGGAAGTGGTGGCGGGCGTGGGGGTAGAGGTGGCGTGTTGAGAAAGAGATGACGTGAAGTGGAATAGCAATATTGCTTGTTGTTGCTGCTGTTGTTGTTGTTGTCATCGTCGACGTCGACATTTTTGTTGTTGATGTTGATGTTTTTGTACGCCGTACTCTCGATGCCCATGGTTGGTGATGGTGGTGCTGACGGCGCTGGTCGTGGCGATGTGGAGTTGTGGCTGTGGCGTTGGTGGTGGTGATGGCGTTGATGGTGGTGAGGCGTTGGGGTGGTTGTGGCGCTGGTGATGCTCCCCATAGTGGCTTTCGTTCTGGTGCTGGAAACGTTTTCCACTCATTCATTCGATGTAGATTCTTCTTTACGTTTCTTGTCCTTGTTCGCGTTGTTGATGATGCTGTTCGTGGTACTGGTGGTAGTCATGGTGGTGGTGGATGTCGTTGTTGTTGTAGTCGTGGTGACGGTGTTGGTGGTGATGGTGGTGGTCGGTGGTGGTGCTGTTCGTAGTGATGGTGGTGGTGGTGGTGGTAGTGGTGGTAGTTGTACTCGTGGTAGTGGTGGTGGTGATTGTGTTGGTGATTTTGGCGCTTCGAACCTTTTTCTTCCTAAGATGCAGATTGTTGTTCGTGATGCTGTCGTTGCCGTTGTTGTTGTTGGTATTCTGCTTGCTGCTGCTGCTGCTGCTGCTGTTGCTGTTGTTATTGTTGTTGTTGCTGTTAATGATATTCGCCGTTACACTGACGACGCTGATGATGATGCTAGTGTCTGGTCTCTTAGCTACTCCTCGTAATGGAGGCAATGCATTCCTGTGCTTTGTGCCTCGTCGGTGGCACAGGGTGCAATGGCGTTGTGTCTGTTTCTATTGTCGATGTTGTGGTTCAACGTTGCTGTTGGTGTTGCGGATGATGATGATGATGATGATGATGATGATGATGGTGATGATGATGATGATGATGATGATGATGATGATGGTGATGGTGATGATGGTGACGGTGGTGTGGTGGTGGCCTTGGTAGTAGTAGTAGTAGTAGTAGTAGTAGTAGTAGTAGTAGTAGTAGTAGTAGTAGTACTGGTGGTGGTGGTGGTGGTGGTGGTGGTGGTGGTGGTGGTGGTGGCTGCAGCAGCAGTAGTAGAAGAAGGAGAAGAAAAGAGAAGATGATGATAATGATGATGACGATGATGATGATGAGGAGGAGGAGGAGGAGGGGGAGGAAGTGGAGGAGGAGGAAGAGGAGAATGGAGCTTGTGGTTGTGGGGGTGATGATGATGGTGAAGCTGAAGAAGAAGAAAAAGATGATGATGATGATGGTGATGATGGTGATGATTTTCTTGATATTGATGATGATGATGATTATGATAATGATGATGGTGCTCGTGATGATGATTTTCATGATGATGATGATGATGATCATCATCATCATCACTATCATGATTACGATAATGACGATATTGATGCAACAACGGCGATGATGAGTTCGATGGAAGTCATTTTTAGTATGATTGATTGCGGGCGAGATAGCATTTTAGGCACGCATTGCTGTTGTTTTTGTATTTTGTTGCTGCTTTTGCTGTACTCGTTGCCGTTGTTGTTGTTGTTGTTGTTGTTGTACGTCTCGTTGTTGTTCTTGTTGTTCTTGTTTGCGTATGAGTGTGTATGTGCGTATGTATCCATATATACGCAGATTGGTCTGTGTATGTTCTGTCGCTGGATGTCTTAATGAAGGCAGAATAGGTTGTAATGCAAGTGTAAGCTGATGTCGTTGTTCTAGTTCTTGATGGTGCTATCAACATCGTCGTCGTCGTCGTTGTTGTTGTTGTTGCTGCTGCTGCTACTGCTGCTGGAGGTGTATTTGGTGGAGTCGGTGGCATAGCCGATTGTTGTGGCAATGTTGATGATTGTGGGACAGGCAATGCGATACGTTTTTTTCTTGTATTTTTTATGTCATTGTTTATGATTTTGGTGTTAGCTTTGTAGATAACGTTGTTCATGTCATTGTTGTTTGTGGTGGTGGCTGTAATGACGCTGATGGTTGTGGTGGTGGTGGTAGTGGAGAACGAGTAATAAGTGCTGCTGTTGCTGTCGTAGTTGATGAATAAGGTGTGTGTTTTACTTTTGAAGGTGGTGAGCGAGGCGACAGAAACGAACCGTGCAGCAGTGACGGACAAGAAATGCGAAGAAATGACGCGTATGTGTGCATGCGTGTAACTATACATATACATATAGATATATAGATATATATGTATGTGTATATATGTGTGTGTGTCTGTGTATGTATAGATATATAAATAAACGCACACACACACACACACACACACACATATATATATATATATATATATATATACATACACACACATATATATGTATGTATATATATATATATATATATATATATATATATATATATATACATATTTATATCTGTATATATATATATATATATACATACACACACATCTATGTATATACATACATATATATGCATATATATATATATATATATATATATATATATATTATAGTTACACCACATATACGTATATGTATGTGCATGGATAAACACATGTGTGTATGTGTGTGTGTATAGGTGTGAAAGTGTGTGTATGTGCGTGTTAGAGTGTGAGAAGAATAAAAAGAAAGCCAGCTAGGAAAGATTTCCTGAAACACCAACAACAAAACAACGAAGATGGAATCGAGATAACATTTCTGCCATTCTCTTTGAGACTCTTGTTTTTGAAGATTTTTATCTCTTTTGTTTCAATGTCTTTATGCGAAGGCGTTCCTATGCGGATGTATATGTATGGAAGCTTGATATATGTTCATATTGCCGTATGTATGCATGTGTGTTGGTACATGTGTATGTATGTGCATATTGCGCATGCTCTCTGTGTTTAGGATGAGTGCGTTTCTACTTGAATGTATGATTCTACGAATGTATATATCTACGCATTTTTATACGTGTGTGTATGTATATATATATATATATATATATATATATATATATATATATATATATATATATATGTATGTATGTATGTATGTGTGTGTGTGTGTGTGTGTGTGTATGTGTGTGTGTGTGCCTGTGTGCGTGAGAGTGCATACGTGTGGGTACGGAGGTATATTTTTATATGTATATATATATATATGTCAAGGTATATATAAATAATTAGCTATGCGTTCATATGTGCGCATCTATGCATATATATGTATACACACACACACACGCACATACAGAAACGTACATACACATACATAAATGCATACGTACGTACGTATGTATATGAACACATGCATACATATCTGTGTGCGCATGTGTGCATGTCTGTTTGTGTGTGCGTATGTGTGTGTGTGTGCACGTATGTAATCTATGTATACCTCTGTACGTAAACCTATATATGTACATGTATTCATACATCTATGTATGTAGACACAAGCATACATCGGCAAGTTTATATATGTCGCAGTACTAGGTCTGTTCTCGTACCATCTCCCTCCTCAACGCATTCTCCTCCTTCTAACCCTCCCCTGTCTCCTCTCCTCCCTCCCGTGTAATGCTTTAGTTTCTCTCAAATTTTCTCTCCAACCTTCACCCTCTGCATTCTACTACATAGTCTCTCTCTCACATTCGCTCTCTTGCTCTCTCTCCCTCTCTCATCCATACATATTCCCCCCTTTCTATATATATATATATATCTATCCATTTACTCTCCCACTACTACTTTACCTTTCCTCTGCCTGTCTCTTTCTAAATTTTAAATTTCTTTCTTCAAATCTTTTTAATTTCTTCTTTCTTTCGTCCTTCCTCACCCTTTACTGCTTATTCACCTCGAATTAGTCCAATCCTTAACATTACCCCAGCGTTTCTTCTTCTTCTTCTTCTTCTTCTTCTTCTTCTTCTTCTTCTTCTTCTATTACTACGATATCATTGCCATCTCTGCTAACATCACAATCATCATCATCAGCATCATCATCATCATCATCATCATCTTCATCGTTCTTATTTATTCATCTCATTTCCTTCCTTCATCTTATCTTCCTTCTCCCGTTACTCTTTCTATCTCTCCATCTCACTCACTCACTCTCTCTCTCTCTCTCCCCTTCTCCTTGTCCATCTCAGTATCCACATATCTTCTTTACTTCTCATCATATTCTTACAAATATACATATTTTAATAGAGATACCATTAGATTTTAATGTATTTACATACCTATACACATATACATGTGTGTATGTATGTAGATATTCATGTATACATACATATATATATGTGTGTATATATATGTAAAAGTCTGTTAAAGTCTGTCATACCGGCCATGATGAAATACCACAAGGTATAGAAACTACGTATTCGCCTTTATATATTTAATCCTTTATATTGAACACTCAATATTTCATCTATTCAATAAGACATATTCCATATATTCAATAAGACATTCAATATTTTATTTCATTGTACCATCCATTTTTATTTTATATTATATATTGTATATTATAGTATATATTGTATATTCCATATTCTATATCCCACATTGGTTTTGCAGGAATATAAATAAAACATAAAAAACAGACAGTGTTGGAACACTTTTAAACAAAATAATATATTCTTCTATACACAATCATAAAAAACCCCTTTTTTTGTATTTATTTTTACTCGCATATATATATATATATATATATATATATATACATACATACATACACACACACACACACACACACATATATATATATATATATACATACATATACACTGCCAATCCGTCGCTTACGACGAGGAGGGTTCCCAGTTGATCCCATCACCGGAACTGCTTGCTCATGAGATTAAAATGCAACTGGTCGAGTACTCCGCAGACACGCGTAACCTTTCACATACTTCTCATGAAGATACTGCGTGACACAGAGTATGACAAGGGTGGACATTTTTAAATACGGGTACTACTCATTTTTGCCAGCTGGATGCAATGGAGAATTGTGTAAGAAAGTGTCTTGCTCAATGACACAACGCGCCGCTGGGAATTGAACTTGCGATCCTTTGATCGTGAGCTGAATACCCTAACCATTAAGCCACGCGCCTTCACATATGTATATATATATATATATATATATATATATATATATATATATACTCTTTCAAACACAGTCAACGTTTCGCAGTGAAAAACAACTTGATATGTGCTTCGGAGAAACTGATATATGCAGTAATCTGCTCGGAGTGCCGAGAGCAATACATAGGCCAAAACCAAAAACAGTCTACTTCAAAGGATGGCTCTGCACAGATCTCTGATCAACATTCCGAAAAACAGTAATCAGCGAACACATCGACATTCGCGCCAATAACAAACAACCAAATTTCTGAATGATTTCTCTCTATCAATCAGCGCATTAGTAAAGAGTCATTCTTTATCACCAAATATAAACCCCTTTTGAATGCATCCACAACAAATGACACTATTACCAGGGCTTTAGAATAACACCCACGTAAATATTGAAAACGAGATATTCAAAAAAGTGACTTCACATGAATTTATTCAGAACAATTCCAATCACTACTATTACAACCACAACGGGTCACTTTTAGGTCACTTGAGCATATAAGAGGATTCCACCAACATCTTGCTATTGTTATACCACTCACGCATTCTTCTTCTGCTTCTTGGGCCTAAGGCTATATTTTGCTCGACACTTCGTCCTTGTCCACCGTCCTAAATCACATTCTGTGACATTTTGTTTTGTTTTGTATTCTTTTGCTTGTTCTCGGCCCTGAATTATCCACAAAAATTTTTTTTTTCTTACGGGCGCCGCCAATTGCGAAGCTTTAAGTCTTATAATTCAACTGAGTCTTAGCAATTGCTTGAAAACCGATGAAGAATTACAGACCTCCTGTGTTTGTCTCCCGTCCCGTTTTACACTCAGTATACGTACACGGGAATCTTCTTCCAGTTTCCCTCAGACAAAACTAATCACAAGGCTTTACTAGGCCCGGGTGCAATAAAAGACGGCGCGCCGTATCGTGGAATTGAACCCGGATCCATGTGACTGGAAGTAAACATTCTATTATTGTCACGCTTGCGCCTATATATATATATATATATATATATATATATATATATATATATATATATATATATATATACATATATATATATATATATATATATATATATATATATATACTGAGATAGATAGATAGATAGATAGATAGATAGATAGATAGATAGATAAAGAGAAACGGTGAGGATAGTGGTGGAAAATTTATGGTTCCTGACCATAATTATTTTCTGGGATTTGAATAAATCTTCGATTAATTTAAACTGAGTAAAAGCGTTCAATACAAAGTTATTATTAAAAATCCTTGTCGTATTCAGGCGTTGCCGGGTTCCTGCTTCGAGAATGCGCCACATTTTATTCTGTTTGTTTTTCTTGTCACACACTTGTCTTCTTTCTTTTTTTGCTCCCTCTTCACACCCTCCTCCTCTTGCTCCCCATCATCATCATCATCATCGTCATCATCCCACTCACCTTTACGTCTTCTTCTTCTTCCTCTTCTTCTTCTTCTTCTTCTTCTTCTTCTTCTTCTCCTTCTTCTTCTTCTTCTTCTTCTTCTTCTTCTTCTTCTTCTTCTTCTCCTTCTTCTTCTTCTCATCCACCTTCTTATCCTCCGCCCCTCATCCTTCTTCATGTTCTTGTTGCTGTTGTTGTTGTTGTTGTTCTTCTTCTTCTTCTTCCCCTTCTTCTTCTCCTCCACCTCCTCCTTCTCCTCCTCGTCCTCCTCCTCCTTCTTCTTCTTCTTCTTCTTCTTCTTCTTTTACCTAATCTCCCTATTCCCCCTCTCTTTCGTCATCCTCCTTCTCCTCCCTCACCTCCTAGTTTCGCTATTGTTTATCATTGTCGCCTATTCCACCTCCCATCTTTGTTGGAGCTCTTTTTTTTTTTTGTTGACGTTGTTGTTATTTATATGGCTGTCTTCATCGCACTTTCTCTCATGTTGTAACCTCTTCACCACCACCACCACCACCATCATCATCATCAACATCATCATCATTATCATGATCATCATCATCATCATCGTCGTCGTCGTCGTCGTCGTTCTCTTCGTCGTCTTCGTCGTTTCCCGTTGTTCTTCTCATTCGTTCCCGTTGTTCTGTTAATTGTTTGGGGGTGGGTTGCCTCCATCATTTCCCTGAATTACTGGTTCTTTGCCAAAGTAAATTGTTTTCTTTTTATATGTTGATATCTGCTGAAGATATTCTTTCGTTTTATATTTCCTTTATTATTCCAAACATTGGTTGGAAATTCTAATTCAAGATTCTTTAGCCATTACATAGAAACATGCATAAATGCACACACGCACACATACTCATATATATATATACATACATACATATATGTGTGTGTGTGTGTGTGTGTGTGTGTGTGTGTGTGTGTGTGTGTGTGTGTGTGCATACATCTTTGTATAAATTTGTATTTGTGTTTGGTTTATTTGTTGTAGTATTCGAACTGACTGTGCACTTTTATATACGCGTCACTAAAATTCGTTAATAAACTGAAATCACAAATGAGGCAGTGGTGGTGGGCGTGTGCGGACTGACTGACGTTGTGATCTGTAATTGAAATTTGAGAGCTTAAATAAATATTGATGCCACACACATATACAGACATGTATATGTATATGCAGACACACACACACACACACACACACACACACACACACATATATATATATATATATATATATATATATAGTAGACACAAATACATACACAGACTCAGACACACAAACTCACACATACATATATACATATATACAAAGGGAGATAGTGTGTGAGGGGGAGAGAGGGGGAAAGAGAAATTGAGAGATCAATGGGATAGAAAGAAGAAGAGTGACAGACAGAGGTAGTGAGTGGTGGGGTGAAAATTGATTGTTTAAAACTGAATTTTATTCCGATATTCCAGTTTTAAATTAAACCCAAATTCCAGAATATGTCACATTGTGATTCTTGGAATTATGTTGAGCCATTGTTTGAAATACTTTTATTTATACATTATATTCTTTTTTCTTTGGTTTTCTTTCTTTATTTAATTCTTTATTCACTTTGTTAGTTCTTTAATTATTTTATATTGCAATTTCTACACGATAAGATCATTGGTTATATATTTTTCCCGCGTACCAGTCATTGACTTGTTCACGAAAATTTAGAGAATAGAGACTGACAGTGTCTAAAACGTGGTGAATTGTGTCCGATTAACATCGCTTTTTTTCCTGTTTAAATCTTTCTTCGATGTCGGTTACGAAGATAATAGTTCAAGTTGATCCTGTGTTGTGTTTACCTCCTTCGATGTCGGTGACTAAGATGACTCCTCCATTTTATCCGATCGACGGAAGAACCTGCTCGTGATAGTAACGTGCAAGACGCACCTACAATTAACATAGTTCTCAGTGACATTCAGCGAGACACAGAAAGTGACAAGGCTATCCCCTTTGAAATTACAGGTGCTTCTCGTTTTTGACTACTGAATGGATTGGAGCAACGTGAAAGAAAGTGTCTTACTGAAGGACACAAAGGTGTCCTTGCGGCGTGGTGTATCGAACGCACGACCTTATGATCCTGAACCAAATTCCCCAACCACTAAGTCACGCGCTTTCACTCATTAGATCATATACCTTGGTGAAACACAAAAACACACATAAGCGCATACAGAAACGCGTTCACACACACACACACACACACAGGCGCGCGCGCGCATACATACATACATAGATACATACACAGAAAGCTAATTCGAAGATTACAAATCCGAGCCATCAATAGAACTGTAAAAAAAATATGTAAAGCGTTCTAGGAGTTTATCATTTAAGTATATATGCGCATGCCTGGAGACGCAGTTGTATGCACCAGAGTACATCGATAAAATAAAACAGACGAAATAAAACATACCAATCTGAACATGCACTGACTCTAAATACAGCACAAATATACACACAAGCATGCACAAATACCCTGTTGATGTTGAAAATCAAATGAAGGAGCCTTGGATCTAGGTTAAAAACCGGTTCTTTCTCTGTTGGTAAGAAAGCTTGCGATAAAACTGTATAATATACATGCGTGCATGCATACATACATATATTCATATATATATATATATATATATATATATATATATATATATATATATATATATATATATATATATTATATATATATATATTATATATATATATATATAAGTTCAAAAAAACAATAACAAAAACCAACAAAGTGAGGACGTAATACGGATAGTGTTATTGGACGCTCGGGAATGGAAAGAGAGAGTGAATGACGTTTCGGGCGTAGCCCTTCGTCGGAAAGATGGAAAGTTCGGAGAATGGAAAAACGGAGAATGGAAAAACGGAGAAAGAGGAAAATGGTACCGATGCCCACGAGGTTACATTGTGAAAAGACCGGAAGAGGAGGTGGAGGGGGAAAAGTTCTTTCTAAGACAGGAGAGTGAAAAAGGGAGATGAATATCTGTGCGTGCGCGAGAGTCTGCGAGTGCGTGTGTGATAACAGAACGTGTGTGTGCGTATGTATGTGTGTGTTTGTGTGTATATATATATATATATATGGTGTAGTATATTGCCACTTAGGTGTGGCTGACCCCTAGGGGTGGATGTTACTGTTGCTTTTAGCCCCAGGAGGACATCTCCTCCAGCTGGCTTATCGACACACGACTGTGTCCTGTTTGCCAAGGGAAGTTATCCCTCTCACCAACATCTGCAGCACGAACGGATCCGGATTTCAGGGTTATTTCCCTTCGTCGGCGTTCGATAGCCGCTGACCTTGGTGAGAGAGACAAAAACCTGGCAATCTTATATCTTCTTTTCCAGTGAAATTCTTCACTGATATCGAAAAGGTGAAAACAAGCAATGTTAATTCTCTAAATGAAGTATTAACAGTAACTGCACGATAAAGTGTAGTATATTGCCACTTAAGTGTGGCTGACCCCTAGGGGTGGATGTTACTGTTGCTTTTAGCCCCAGGAGGACATCTCCTCCAGCTGGCTTATCGACACACGACTGTGTCCTGTATGCCAAGGGAAGTTATCCCTCTCACCAACATCTGCAGCACGAACGGATCCGGATTTCAGGGTTATTTCCCTTCGTCGGCGTTCGATAGCCGCTGACCTTGGTGAGAGAGACAAAAACCTGGCAATCTTATATCTTCTTTTCCAGTGAAATTCTTCACTGATATCGAAAAGGTGAAAACAAGCAATGTTAATTCTCTAAATGAAGTATTAACAGTAACTGCACGATAAAGTGTAGTATATTGCCACTTAAGTGTGGCTGACCCCTAGGGGTGGATGTTACTGTTGCTTTTAGCCCCAGGAGGACATCTCCTCCAGCTGGCTTATCGACACACGACTGTGTCCTGTTTGCCAAGGGAAGTTATCCCTCTCACCAACATCTGCAGCACGAACGGATCCGGATTTCAGGGTTATTTCCCTTCGTCGGCGTTCGATAGCCGCTGACCTTGGTGAGAGAGACAAAAACCTGGCAATCTTATATCTTCTTTTCCAGTGAAATTCTTCACTCATATCGAAAAGGTGAAAACAAGCAATGTTAATTCTCTAAATGAAGTATTAACAGTAACTGCACGATAAAGTGTAGTATATTGCCACTTAAGTGTGGCTGACCCCTAGGGGTGGATGTTACTGTTGCTTTTAGCCCCAGGAGGACATCTCCTCCAGCTGGCTTATCGACACACGACTGTGTCCTGTTTGCCAAGGGAAGTTATCCCTCTCACCAACACCTTTTCGATATCAGTGAAGAATTTCACTGGAAAAGAAGATATAAGATTGCCAGGTTTTTGTCTCTCTCACCAAGGTCAGCGGCTATCGAACGCCGACGAAGGGAAATAACCCTGAAATCCGGATCCGTTCGTGCTGCAGATGTTGGTGAGAGGGATAACTTCCCTTGGCAAACAGGACACAGTCGTGTGTCGATAAGCCAGCTGGAGGAGATGTCCTCCTGGGGCTAAAAGCAACAGTAACATCCACCCCTAGGGGTCAGCCACACTTAAGTGGCAATATACTACACTTTATCGTGCAGTTACTGTTAATACTTCATTTAGAGAATTAACATTTATATATATATGTATATATATATATATATATATATATATATATGCATGCATACATACATATGTATGTATGTACATACATATACGCCCATATACGTGCATATGCACACATATATAAATAAATTCCTCAAGAAAATGAAGAAAATATGGTAATGGGAAATGAATTCTCTGCTAAAAGAATATTCCTCACAACAATTTGCGTGACACATCCATTGGCTCTTTTGGACTTAACAGAACTTAATAAGATAAATTGAAAAACTCGCAATATCTCAGTGTTTCTGAGCATTTCAATAGAAACGGCGTGTAGGCCGATAACTTTTAATGTACATGTATATATGTTTCCATGTATGTGAACGCATGCGTGTATGTGTGCATATATGTATGCAAGAGAGAGAGAGTGAGAGAGAGAGAGAGAGAGAGAAAGAGAGTGAAAGAGAGAGAATGAGGGGGTTGCGTTAGTTGGTTATTGAATATCGATAGTTGAATACTTGGACTAGGAATTGGGTACCTGCTTGTCTTGCGTTTTACGCATTTATTGGTTCATCCCATACATAATGAGGTTTTTGTTATACTTCTTTCATTCTTCAAAATTAAGATAAACAAAGTTCATTTTTAATCTAAAATATACTCTCGATCATTTTCTACAATATTCTTTCATCTATCTGGTAGACTTGTAAGGCTTCTCTTCCAAAATTCACTTGTCCTTGACGAAAAATACTCTTCCAGTACTGTTCTGACCTCGTCTACAGAATTCATATTTTTCCGTCCAAATGATTTTGAAGACTGCAGAATAAATGATAATAAGATGGGGCAAATATGATGGGTGGGGCAACGTTTCCCATTTCAAACTGTTCCAGCGTTTGGAATGTCATCTTCGTTGTATTTGGTCGAGCATTATCCTGATGGAAGAGTACCTTTCGTCTTGAAATTAAAGATGGTCGTTTTCCGACGGCACGCAGAAGTCGATGAATGGTTGAATGACCAAATTCAAGCTTCTCTGCTAGTTCCTCAACAGTTACGATGGAAATTTGTTCAACCAGGGTTTGCAAATGTCATTGTCGAGTTCTACAGGTCTTCCAGGACGAGGCTTGTCTTCTAGGCTGTAGTTTCTGGCTCAGAATTTCTGGAACCACCGTTGACACAGGCTTACGTTTATTGTCCGATCGCCATACACTGCATTAATATTCCTCACACTTTCAGTTGCGTTGTTGCCTTTATTGAACTCATAAAGCCAAATATGCCGAATATGCTTCTTTATCACTTCCAGTTTATCTGTGGGAAAATAACTATTCAAATCGGACTGTGCTCTTCAAAACTTGCACTAAGAATAAGTACAAGGTAGAATTCCTACCTGATTTTAAAACAAGATAATGCAGGTAGTTTATCCCGACTCTCTCCGACTATTAGTTAATGCAATTGAAAAAACATCATCTCCTCATGATCTTCCTCGCCGTTCCTTGTTGCTGGTGCTGTTGTTATTGTTTTCATTATTATTATTGTTATCATCATCATCATCATCATCATCATCATCATCATCATCATCATCATCATTATTAAGGTGGTGAGCTGGCAGAATCCTTAGCGTGCTGGACGGAACGCTTAGCGGTTCTGAGTTCAAATTCCGCCAAGGTCGAATTTACCTTTCCTCCTTTCGCGGTCGATAAAACAAGTGCCAGTTAAACACATACCAGTTAAACACTGGTGTCGATGTAAATCGCCTTAATCCCTTCCCCAAAATTTGAGGCACCGTGCTTCCAGTAGAAATAATTATTACTATTATTATCATTATTGTTATTATTATTAAAATTATCATTATCATCATCATTAGCATTATCATTATTATTATTATTATTATTATTATTATTATTATTATTATTATTATTATCATCATCATTATTATTATCATCATCATTATTATTATTGTTATTATTTCTGTAAGATATAAAATCCTGGTTAAGTAAATAGTTGCTACTACATGTCTCTACATCCTGCATCTCTATTTATCCTTCACGAACAGATGAGTTTTAACAGAAGAACAAAATCAATGCAAAGAAAATTAAAAGCGTTATCTTTCTTTTATTCATTTATTTTTTAAAGAAACTCACTTTTATTGCTCTTGAATTCAAGGAAAATCAACTTGTAAATTCGATCAAAATACGTCGTTTTTAAAGGTAAATTTCCCTCGATAATGTT
>NC_142931.1:144712866-144742866 GCF_046866305.1 Octopus bimaculoides
GAAAGACAAAGTCGACCTCGGCGGAATTAGAACTCGGAACGTGAAGACGGACAAAAATGCGCTGAGCATTTTGTCCGGCACGCTAACGATTTTGCCAGCTTATCACCTTAATAATAATAAAAGCAGTGAATATTGCCACCACCGCTTTAAGGCAGAGAGCTGACAGGATGTTTACTGCACCGAGGGAATTGTTTAATGGCATTTCTGCTGATTCGACGTTCTGTGTTCAAATTCCGCCGCGTCCGAATTTGCTTTTTATCCTTTAGGGGTCGATAAAAGAAGTACCAGTCGAGCTCCGAAATGGCAGACCTTGTGCCAACCGTTACTATCACTGGTACATACCAGCCTCCAACGAGCAGACTCTCATCATACAACCAATATTGCTATGAAAACCACCACCACCACCACCACCACTATTGCTAACCCCCGCTCTCTTGCTTGAGCAGAGATCGTCCTCAGAAGGAGGTGGAAGGAATGAGAGAGTGAGGAAATAAACAAGGTGAAGTATAGGGAGTGTCGTGGTGTGGAGAGAGAAAGAGAGAGAGAGAGATAGAGAGAGACAGAGAGAGAGAGAGAGAGATCATGGAAGAAGTGACAGGAAGTAAGAAGAGAGACAAGAAAATAAAAGAGAGAGAGAGTTCATGGAAGAAGTGAGAGGAAGTAAGAAGAGAGACAAGAAAATAAAAGCGAGAGAGAGAGAGAGAGAGAGAGAGAGAGAGAGATCATGGAAGAAGTGAGAGGAAGTAAGAAGAGAGACAAGAAAATAAAAGAGAGAGAGAGAGAGAGAGAGAGGAAGAGAGAAGTGAAATCTGAAATGGCGAGGATGGCATCATGCATTGACATCAATCAGCAATCACATTAATAACTGTACCTCCTCATTACACATTAAATATAATAATGGTATTGGTGGTGGTGGTGGTGGTGGTGGTGGTGGTGGTGGTGATAAAGAAGATGGCTGCCGTGATAGTTTGCGTTGCTGTCGTTGATGGTGGTGGTGGTGGTGGTGGTGGTAGTGGTGGGAGACACGAAAACAGTCGAGTTAATATGGGTGGCGTTGCTGTTGCTATTACTGTTGTGGTTGTAGTAGTTGTTGGTGGTGGTGGAGGTGGTGGTGGTGGTGGTGGAGGTGGTGGTGGTGGTGGAGGTGGTGGTGGTGAAAATGAGAAAAGCCGTGACGACGAGCTGGCCGAATCGTTAGCACGCTGGACGAAATATTTAGCAGTATTTCGCTCGTTGCTACGTTCTCAGTTCAAACTCCGCCGAGGTCAACTTTGCTTTTCATACTTTCGGGGTCGATAAATTAAGTACCAGTGAATCACTGAGGTTGATATAAAATCGACTAGTCTTCTCCACCGAAATTTGAGGCCTTGTGCCTCCAGTAAAAACGATCATCATTATTATTATTATTATTATTATCGTTATTGGTGTTGTTGTTGTTGTTGTTGTTGTTATCATTATTATTATTATTACTTTTATTATTATTATTTTGATTATTATTATCATTATTATTGAGGCAGCGCGAACTGGTAGAGTTGTGAGCATGCTAGACGAAATGCTTAGCGGTATTTCACCAGTCGTTACGTTTTCAGTTCAAATTCCGCAGTGGTCGACTTTGCCTTTCTTCCTTTCGGGGTCGATTAAATAAGCACCAGTCGCACACTGGGGACGATGTAATCGACTCATACCCTCCCCCAAAATTGCCGCCGTTGAGGCGAAAATTGAAACCATTATTATTATTATTATTATTATTATTATTATTATTATTATTGTTATTCAGTAGTTTTATTTTTATAACGTGCTTTCACTTCACTACCGAGCGCAGCTCTGTGTGCCTTGGGTATGTGCTGTGGTTTGCTGTGATGCTCTTATGGTTACTGTATTGAAAGTGTTTTGCGTAGGATGTGTGCAGTGCCCAGTAGTGCAATTTTTGTATCTTATATATATTTTATTATTATTATTATTATTATTATTATTATTATTATTATTATTATTATTATTATTATTATTGAGGCAGCGCGAACTGGCAGAGTGTGAGCACGCTAGACGAAATCCTTAGTGGTATTTCACTAGTCGCTACGTTCTCAGTTCAAATTCCTCCGGGGTCGACTTTGCCTTTCTTCCTTTCGGGGTCGATTAAATAAGCACCAGCCGTTGAGGCAAAATTTGAAACCATTATTATTATTATTATTATTATTATTATTATTATTATTATTATTATTATCATTATCATTATTAAGAACCGTAACTGGTAACATCATTAGGGTGGTTGGCCAAATGTCTTTTTGTATCTAGTCATGTCACTTAACGTTCCCAGTTCAAATCCCGCCGAGGTTCTATTTTCCTTTAATCATGGCTTCATCATCGTCCGCGCCATTATCGCCTCTATTATTACCATTAATCAACATTAATCGTCAGTCTAATCCTCTTCATCATTATTGTCATCGTTCTTGTCATTGTTATCTTCATCGTCGTCATCGTCGTCATCGTCGCCGTCAAACACCGTAACCATCGTATTCCTAGCGCTGATCGTCATTATTAACAGCGCGATGGTCATATTGTCATCGTCATGTTCCCCACCGACATCACAGTGATTATCAACGTCTTCACCGCCAAATCTTTTATAATCATTAACCGCAACACCATTCTCTATCAAATGTTATCATCTATCTCCCCTCAGCATCAGCCTCCATACTATCGGCAATAATAATAATAATAATGATGATGATGATGATGATAATAATAATAATAATAATAATAATAATAATAATAATAATAATAATAATAGCAAAAGGGGCTAATTGCTACCTAGCTCAGATACCAGGAAACCCCAAAATGGCAGAAATTCAAAAGATAGTGCTCATGGGAATTGTCCATATCCTACGTAAATTACTGCCTATGTAACCTCAAATTAAAAAAAAAAATCATAATTTTCCTATGTTTTCTTAAACATTCTTTAGAACAATACTCTGTGCAAAACTAAATACATGGCACCCTACGCATAACACCTACATGAACTGCTAACTTGTTGTCTCTTGAGGTCTCTGGGTGAGA
Source organism: Octopus bimaculoides (assembly GCF_046866305.1). Classification (NCBI taxonomy): domain Eukaryota; kingdom Metazoa; phylum Mollusca; class Cephalopoda; order Octopoda; family Octopodidae; genus Octopus; species Octopus bimaculoides. The sequence continues at coordinate 144,715,918 of NC_142931.1, forward strand.
CTTGGAGCCAACTTGTACAAATGCAAAGCAAAAGTTAAGCATATAACAACAACAACAACAACAACAACAACAACAATAATAATAATAATAATAATAATAATAATAATAATAATAATAGTAATAATAATAATAATAGTAATAATAATAATGATAATATGCCCTGATGCAGCACTAGGCATTGGATCTCATAGCTTTTGATCTTAACTAATTGGAAGTGCTATGAAACACGTCTTTTGGCTTGGTATAAACGATAGGCTGTAGCAAAAGTTCTGCTCAATACCACAGATTTGCTTGTCAGTTGTTTAACCGTAACCAGTTGAGCTTGTCCCTTAGTGGCTGACAATATGTGCATCTCTGATCACGTGCAGAAGTAGTGTGTTGTGAAGAATTCTTTGGGGTTTGAATAATTCACCTCTGGAAACATCGCTGACGATGATAAGGCTGACAATAAAGACGATGATGATGATGATGACAATAGATAAGACAATGATGATTAAGTGGATACTGATAATTGCGATAGTTATGAAGGCCTTGATGAGAATACTAATGATGACTTTAGCTTTTAGAAAGATTATCTTAAAAAATCTAAACGATATATGACGATTACTAACTAAAAACTAGTTGTTCAGCCAACCCCAAGAAGAAAAAATGTTTAGCTCCGAAAATGAGAATCGAAACCGTAACGACAATTCAACTCAGAAATTCATTACCACAACATAATATTGAACGCACAGATGTATTGGCTGTGAAGATATTCGCCATTAAAATATTCACAAAACCATTGAGACTTTGAGCCAAACTAAATCAACTGAACGAATGAGTAATAATATTTATAGAGCGGTACAACGGCTTCATATGTGACAGGGTGAATAGCTGTGGTGTATATGGACACGGCAGATTCGATTAGAAGGCGCATCAAAGATTCGGGGGTTTGGTCTGGGCGGGGTGGTAGCAGTTTATTGATATGATTGAATTGGCATAGCAACGGAAATGGAAATCACACTGACTTACAGACATAGTTAACTATAATTCATGAATATGAATATGTATATGTGCATATGTGTGTGTACGAACGTGTGAAAGAGAGTGTGGTGTGTATGTGTATGTATGTGTGTGTATGTTTGCATGCATTCATATCTACACATATACAGTATATGTATATTGTGTTTGTAGGTAAGGAGAGGTAACTAGATAGATAGATAGATAGATAGATAGATAGATAGATAGGTAGATAGATAGATAGATAGATAGATAGATTGAGACATGGTGAGAGAAATAACTAGCTAGACAGATAGTCAGACAGTAAATATCACTGGAAAAGACGGGCGGGCAGACATCAGAGCGATAGAAATGAAAGAGAACATATGAATGGTAACTGGTTTTGATTGATTCCCGAAGTAGGAATAATCACAGAGTAACCAATTCCACGGTGAAGTTTGAAATTATCAGACGAACTTGACAACCAGACACATAGACTATTACTAAGAATACAAAGGCTTGAAACCCATTTCGTCGATGCGATGTGTTTCATAAATATCAGCGAGACAACACTGGAACCGGGAGGTAATTAAAGCATAACACCTGGACAACATAGATAATTGATTACATGACGAAATACATACGTACAGACTTACATGTGTCGCTCTGTGTGTGTGTGTATGTGTATATATATATATATATATATATATATATATATATATATATATATATATATATATATATATATATATATATATATATATATATATATATATATATATATATATATATATATATATATATATATATGTATATATATATATATATATATATATATATATATATGTATATATATATATATATATATATATATATATATATATATATGTATATATATATATATATATATATATATATATATATATATATATATATATATATATATATGTATATATATATGTATATATATATATATATATATATATATATATATATATATATATATATATGTATATATATATATATATATATATATATATATATATATATATATATATATATATATACACACATACATATATATATATATATATATATATATATATATATATATATGCACATATATATATATATATATATACACATACATATATATATATATATATATATATATATATATATATATATATATATATATATATATATATATATATATATATAACGGCGGCGAGCTGGCAGAAACGTTAGCACGCCGGGCGAAATGCTTAGCGGTATTTCGTCTGCCGCTACGTTCTGAGTTCAAATTCCGCCGAGGTCGACTTTGCCTTTCATCCTTTCGGGGTCGATTAAATAAAGTACCAGTTACACACTGGGGTCGATATAATCGACTTAATCCGTTTGTCTGTCCTTGTTTGTCCCCTCTGTGTGTAGCCTCTTGTGGGTAGTAAAGAAATAATACATATATATATGTGTGTGTGTGTATTTGCATGTATGTATATTGGTTTCAAATTCTGGCACAAAGCCAACATGTTAGGGAGGAGGTAGACAGATGTTAAGGTAGATAAACATAGCTCTGAGACATATTTACATGGAGCACAAAATACAGATTATATATATTCTATATTATACATAATGCTAAACGTTATGTAATGCTCTAACTCGACAGCCAGTTCAAGAGGCCAGCCAGTTCACGTGATTCCATTTATAAATATTTGTGCGTTTAATCTTTTACTTAGTTACTTATTCAGTTCTTGAACTGTTACCATGAAGGGGAAGCATTAGTTGATCAGATGAATATGAAAGCATAATTTACAATTTTGACACAAACTCTGTCGTACTAATTTTACCCGGCCATTTTACTGGGATTTAAGCAAAACACTAAAGGTTGTCATGTGATGAGAGTTGAAACAAAATCACATCCAGAAGCTTATAAATGCATACACACAATTACACACACTTCATCACATACACACATGCAAACACACCATAACACACAAGGCATCGTTGAACCTAAAATGATAAAATTAGGCAATTGACCCAAGAAGCCGTGCGTGAGGGCTGAACCTGATACCGTGTAATTCTGAAGTGAAGATACTAACCACACAGCCATGCTAAAAAAAAAAAATGAAATGTTAGTCTTGAGAAATATTTCTCAGGATTTATTTGCAACAACTGTTCTGCTGTGGCCCTTATTCTTTATATATATGTGTGTGTGTGTGTGTGTATAAACATACACACACATACATATACATATATGACATATTCATAAACGATCTATAATTTGTAGTAAAGATTGTTTGCCAACATAAGAAGGCAGTCCTGGTTTAGAACGAATGTTGCTGTCATTTAGACCGAGGAGACATCGTCTCCAGCTGGCTATACGATACGATCAGTGTCCTTATATTTTCGAACAAGGGATATATATTGCCACAGCTCGTGTCGTATAGCCAGTTGGAGACGATGTCTCCTGGGGCTAAATTACAGCAACATTCGTCCAAAACTAGGATTGCCATGTTATGTTAGTCCTAAACCAGGACTGCCATGTTATGTTGGCAAACAATCTTTACTACAAAGTAAGTACTGTTGCTGAATATCTCTCGTTGTGAGATTTACAAATAGTAATTTTCTAATCTATGATTTATCAAGTATTTCTGAAGTAAACGATTTTTCTCTTCCTGATCCATCCCAACATAAACCGCGGCAAAATTCATTTCCAGATATCACTGGATGAGAAATATTGCAATAAAAAATTATAAAAATTTGATGAGAATTGAACCTTATATCATTCTAGTTCATTGTAACCCCCATATTATTATCAGAGGAGTAAAAGGGGAAAAAAAAGGCAAGACAATATTTTAAAGAAACTCTTTAATGTCAATTTTAGACGCAAATTAAAAAAATTATACTTCACGCGAAATTTCAAGAAAACACGCGCAATTGATACAATTATACACACGCACACCCGTATACACATAGACAGCAAAATGTGTACACACGAACACGCACGCATATATATATATATATATATATATATATATATATATATATATATATATATATATATATACATGTATATGCGTGTGACAGTCCTTGCGTGTGTATACATGAGATACAATATATAAATGTCTAATAAAGGGAATATTATACATAAAAATTATATGCATCCATCAAATACTTTCTGTATATAATTAAACATATGTATTATATATGTATACATATATATGTAACCGTGTGTGTGTGTGTGTGTGTGTGTGTGTGTGTGTGTGTGTGCGTGTGTGTATAATGTAAACGTATGTATAGGTATGTTGTTTCATGTGCATGTGTGAAAGTGCGTGTACGTGCGCCTCTGTGCATATTTTCATACATAAAACATATTGTAGAAAACGTGGTTCTCTCAAATTATCTATTTGAACATGGAAGCTGAAATTGATGAGCACATATATACACACTTATGCACAAACACTTGATACAAGTAGAGACATAGCTGACATATACGTACACACACAGATAGATAGGTGTATATATATATATATATATATATATAAAGAGAGAGAGAGAGAGAGAGAGAGAGAGAGAGAGAGAGAGAGATACATAGATGGATGGATGGATGGACGGATGGCTAGATAAAAATATACAAATACATATGTGTATATATATATGTATATATATATATATATATATATATATATATATATATATATATATATATATATATATATATATATATACATATGATTATATATATATATATATGAGTATATATATATTTATTTATATTTATACATAATTATCCATATATATATTTACGTATATATACGCATACTTAGGTATATGTACGTATATATATACATATATATATTTAACACGTAAAATGTTGAACGATTATAATTGAGTTGCCAGGATTTAAACGTAACAAGCAATAATGATCGTTTGCCGTGTTATTTCGAATTACATAGACGAAATATTTAATAACATCTCTTGCTTGGGTAATTACTTGCTACATTTACTTTAATTGTGTATCCTTAACACCCTTCCAAATGTACTCTTCTAGGACCATCCATCAATTTATTAACGCAACAACCACCAATCTCTTTTGAAATTTCTGGAAAAAGAAAAAAAAAAAAAAATTAATCGAGAAGACAACCAAGAACAAAACAAGAAAAAAATACAAGCTGTTATATGCAGTAAAATATAAAAAAAAGCAAAATGTAATAATAATAATAATAATAATAATAATAATAATAACAATAATAATAAGAATTATGATAATAATAATAATAATAATAATAATAATAATAATAATAATAATAATAATAATGATAATAATAATAACGATAATAATAATAATAATAATGATCAAGCAGAAAATGAATAAGATGGAATGTAATAATAAGTGATGTGTCGTAAGATATGCGATATATCAGCCATATTGTCGATTTAACAAATTTCTAGTGTGTGTGATGAAGATTGGCGTAGCATATCAAATGTATATATATTCTTATATCCATGCACGTTTACCTGTCTAACCAGTTTTTGTATATGTATGTATGTGTGCGTATGCTTTCAACCATTCACACAAACACACACACACACACATACACACACACACACATACACAAATATATTTGCATATATGTATATATACGTATTTACGTATATATATAGAGAGAGATGGATAGAGAGAGAGAGAGAGAGAGATAGAGAGAAAGAGAGAGAGAGATGTATGTATATGTATGCCTGTCTGTATGTATGTATCTATATATGTATAGGTATATATACATACATCCCAGCACACACACATATCTTTTCCAGTAGCTGCTATGTAGTTAGTCATGGCCTTAGTCAATTCTAGCCGAAACTAATCTAACCATATATATATATATATATATATATATATATATATAGTATTATGTTATATTGAAAATGTAGCTGTTCTAGTATTTTTTCACTAGCATTTTGGTAATTCATCTGTTTTTATTATTTGTAGCTTGTTTCAAGTTGTCCATATTTCGATAAGACCCTCTTCAGGAGGAAGAGATAATGGGGTAGATTTTCGTTTCCCCATCCATACACAAAGAAATCCACAAACCTTATCCTGCCTATACTGATTACGTTTACCTTGTATTATTCTAAAACTTGAATGAATATACTTCGCTTTAAATGTGTGTATCATAATAACGAAAAGAATGTCACTGAATTTTCTTCATAAATTATAAGGAGTTGCACAATTCCTTTTATTGTGTGTACGAGTGTGTGTTTTCGTCAGTTCTTTATGTAGGTTACCTTCACGTCGACATCGCTTAAAAATTGTGCGCTTTGCCAATGTCCTGTAAATTAAAAAGGAAAAATGTTTTCTTCTCGAGCCATGCCAGGCTCATGAGGACCAGTTACCCGGTTTCCATGGCGTATATAGTCCCCGCCGAGGCAGGACGCTGGTCTGTGGCAGGATTACTCATTTCGGCCAGTTGATTGGACTGGAGCCAGTCCAATGAAATGAAGTGTTTTCAGTAAGAAGACAACGCATCATCCGGTCCAGGCATTGAAACCACAATCTTACGATCATGATTTCAATACCGTAACCACTAAGCCACGCGCCTCCACTGTCCTGTAAATTAGCATACTTAAAAGATACATTTGACTAATAATATTCGAACCTGATGCCATCAGGTATTTGCTCTGGCTCTTTGCGTTCTTCGTTCAAATCCCACCGTACCCAACATGGGCGGTATACTTAATACCTCATCATGTTTAACACCTATTCTGGCACCTGGATGACTTGATAGGAGTGCAACTCCCTAGTCCATGATAAGGTGGTCCTTTCTTCCCCCTTGACTTCAAGATTTTTCAGAAATATAGACGCAGGAGTGGCTGTGTAGAAGGTAGCTTCTTTACCAACGACATAGTTCCGGGTTCAGTCCCACTGCGTGGCACCTTGGGCAGGTATATTCTACTATAGCCTCGGACCGACCAAACCCTTTTGAGTGGATTTAGTAGAGGGAAACTAAAAGAAGCCCGTTGTATATATCTATATGTATATATATATTTATATGTGTGTTTATGTGTCCGTAACTTAGCGGTTCGACAAAAGAGTCCGATAGAATAAGTACTAGCCTTAAAAAGAATCACATTTGATTACTCTCGCTGCACATCATATGGTATGGTTGTCGAATTTGAAGTGTGCCCGATGTAGTTTAATCGTTTCGGAGCTACACGCTTAAACCAATCATTATTTGGTTTAACATTACCATCAAAAGGTGCTGCATGCTTTCATACAGTGGAGTGCTCTCTCTTCAAATATTCCACCATTTTTCAGCTTTCAAAATAACTCGACAATTGTGTTTCCTTCCTCCATTTCTTACACACACCTCAGACACTTGGAACTATTTTGAGCAACATACTTACTTGTCTGACAAAAATATTCTTTTGTACTCTAGGCACAAGGCCCGAAATTTTTGAGGAGGGGAGGCTCGTCGATTAGATTGACGTAGTTCGTAACTGGTAGTTAATTTATCGACCTCGAAAAGATGAAAGGCGAGGTCGACCTCGGCGGAATTTGAACTCAGAATGTAACAGCAGACGAAATACCGCTAAGCATTTCGTCCGGCGAGCTAACGTTTCTGCCAGCTCGTCGCCCTGTCAGTCAAAAATATTAAAAGCAAAATAATAATATCGAATATGTTTCAAAATTAATATTTAAAGTACATGGCACGCACACATATCTAAATATGTATGTATATATATATATATATATATATATATATATATATATATATATATATATATATATATATATATATATATATATATATATATATATATATATATACATACATACATATATATAGTTATATGTATATGCTTTCGGTATACATATATATGCGCTAAACATGTGTGTATGCATATACATATGCACATAATTATCACATTTATATATACAGCTCTCTTCTTCTCTCTCCCCCCTTCTCTGTCTATATCTCTGTGTGTATGTACGTATGTATGCATTCATGTAAGTATATGTATACATATATATATATATATATATATATATATATATATATATATATATATATATATATATATATATATATATATATATATATATATATATATATATAGATATATATATATATATATACATACATACATACATATATATATATGTGTGTGTGTGTGTGTGTGTGTGTGTGTGTGTGTGAGTGTGTGTGTGTGTGTCTATGTATATGCATGTTGGATTCTCTAAAAAGATATATGTAATGCACGTGAAAATGTATCAAATTTATATTTAATTTGATATTCATATAAAAAAAGTTTTTAAATTAAAAGCTTGTGGTATCGAAATTTACAGCCATATTCAATAACTTGTATATTATTTGTTACAACAGCACACGCACACCCACAGACATACACACACACAGACATACACACACACAGACATACACACACACACACACGCTAGATCACACACGTTTGCAAATACTTAGTATGAATAACAGCCTTATGTGCTATCGATAAATCCTTCAAATATTAAAAAAAAATCACTTTGAAAACACTTATGTAAAGTATTCATACACAAACACGAGCAAATTTGTCTACATATATATATATATATATATATACATATATATATATATATATATATATATATATATATATATATATATATATATATATATATATATATATATATATAGGTAGATCTATAGATATATAAATATATATATATATATGTATATAGATGCATACAAATAAGAAAAAAACTATTTGAAATAGCATCTAATTTGTTGTCGGGTTTTGAATTTCAAAAATGGCTGCTCATTAGTTTACCACGAGGAATTGGCATTTCAGAAAACCGAACTTCATTTAATTTTATGTTATTTTACTTTTTATTATTCCATTCTTTTTTTCCTCCATAATTTTTTACTCATACCATCTCCTTCATTCCAACCCTCACCAAAACCCGAAAAATATACAGAAAGAGAAAAAAAACAAACTGATATGATATCAATTGTATTTAGCTGTGCAAGATCTTAAGAACTGGTATCAGATATGTCAACGACTGCTTTTGTCGTTATTCTGAAATGATTCGCTGATTTCATATTGATATTTATGAAATTATACGAATCAAACGATTATACAATGTGAAAACGAGAGAATTTGCTGATTTTTTATGTCTACAAATTATTTGTGCTAACTGGAAACTGAAATCTAAGTAAGAACACACCATCAAGGCCAGAATTGATGTATTATCACAGAGAAAGAGTTGGAATTAAAAATGCAAATAGTCGGAAAATTTTGTTTTAAGCTTTCTGTCTGCATACACAATTGGTTAGTTATTAGAGCGTAAGGTCTGTATACGTGTATGTGTATATGTAAAATAATATATGTGTGTGTATGTGTGTATGCACTCACACACGCATACGCATATATGCACATATGTATATACACGCATATATGTATATATATATATATATATATATATATACATATATATATATATATATATATATATATATATATATATATATATATATATATATATATATAGATAGATATATATATATATATATATATATATATATATATATATATATATATATATATATATATATATATATATATATATATATGGGAGAATATACAAATAATAACAACAGACGAGGACAGGTGGTGTAAATAACAAAAGTATATATTAGTATGACGCTCGGGAATACGGAAAGTCTTTGACGTTTCGAGCTACGCTCTTCAACAGAAAGAATACGGAGACAAGGAGAAAAACACGGAGAAAAAAAATTGAATAGTGTTCAGTCAACGATATATATAAAACATACGAACGAGTGTTTATACATACCGTTAACAAAGCGAGTTTTGAATCTGTTAGACTCCATCCTTTGTCAAGTTCACAATACATGTTCTATTTCGGAGAAAATCAGAGAGAACGAAAGAGAGAGTGAGAGTTAGAAGTTTGTGTGTGCGTAAAAATTGAGAGATAAGTGTTGAACCCCATATAGAACTTTCAGTTCAATTATTACTCTTCAAATGATGAAAAGCAAGGTGAACCAGCAGGGAGGTGAAATTGGAGCGGAGAGTGGTGAAACGAAACCCGAAAGTATACTATCTTCTGCTTTAGAAAATGAACAAGTTTGTTACTTGTTGATGTGCATATAATCTTATAAATGTTTGAAATAGGCACAAGTGTAAACATTATATAGTATATAGGGTGTATAAGCATATATATATATATATATATATATATATATATATATATATATATATATATATATATATATATATATATATATATATATATATATATATATATATATATATATACATACATACATATATATATATATATATATATATATATATATATATATATATATATATATATATATATATATATATATATATATGTATATATATATATGTATTATATATATATATATATATATATATATATATATATATATATATGTATATATATATATATATGTATTATATATATATATATATATATATATATATATATATATATATATATGTATAATGTATACATAATACGTGCAAAGATGTATGAATATACATATATATATATATAAATATACAGAGAGAGAGAGAGAGAGAGAGAGAGAGAGAGAGAGAGAGAGAGAGAGAGAACGAGAGTGAGAGAGTACTAGATAGATAGATAAATAGATAGATAGATGATACACTATACAAACACACATAAAAATTATACATACACACTAGCGTACTTGCATACATACAAGCATACTTGCATACACAATACACACTCATACACATACTGATATGCATACATGTAGGCATGCAATGTCGTCACCTTAAATCCGAAGGGTAAAAATAACATTAAAAAAAAAAAACTAGTAAAAACAATTATTGAAAAGTTTGAAGTGAAATTTATTCGAATAAAATTGATAGCACAATTTAGAATGTTCGTCTGCTGGTGGTTGGTGGCCTTTTGGGAAAGAGAACAGTGTAATTTGGCGAGCTATTGTCATAACGATCTATATTACATCGATTGTGGACGCGTCTGTTCATTAGTTAATATTGCTATAGCACATCAAATTATTAATAGCAAGTTTTCCCCCCTTCAAAGTGAATCCTGCCTACTCTGTTCACTGCAAATATATCTTTGATGATATATCTGGAACGATAAACATAAAGCACGAAGTGAAGTCGGCAGAAAGTTAGGGTGATTGAAATAGGCAGAAAGAATGCGCTTTGTGAAAATGGCTGACATGAATAATAACTGCCAGTTAGTTGTAAGTCATTAAAGACGCTAACTCATAGCTAGATTGCAATGGCGGAGGAGTGTTGTTTTTACGAGTGGAAATTGAGATAAATAGGACGGGTTGTTGATGGTCGTTCCTATACAGGGAAATACAGAAATAGAATCCTCGAAAAGTTACCAATAGAAATAAAATGATCTTACAAAAGATGTGGGGTGGGGTGTGGAGGAGAGAAATAAAAACAAAAATAATACATTAATATCATTAGGAATGCCAAACTGGTAATGAGGAATTTGGGCTTTGAAGTACATATATATATATATATATATATATATATATATATATATATATACGCACACACATATATATAAACACATATACATATATATGCATATGGACATATGCATACATATATATATGCATAAATGTATGTATGTGAGTGTCCTTATGCGTATTAATACAAATACACACACATATACATATATGCATATATGCACGTATGTATATATATATGTGTGTGTGCGTGTGTGTGTGCGTGTGTCTGTGCGTGTGTGTGCGTGTGTGTGTGTGTGTGCGTGTGTGTATGTGTGTCTATGTGTAAATATATCTATTGCACATGGTCGATTTTATCACAACGGTACAATATCTCTGCTGCAACAAACATTGATAATAAAATGAATAACATGAATAATGATACTACTACTACTACTACTACTATAACTACTACTACTACTACTACTACTACTACTACTACTACTACTACTACTACTAAATAATAATAATGATGATGATGATGATGGTGGTTGTGGTGGTGGTGGTGGTGGTGATGGTGATGATAATGATGATGATGATGATGATGATGATGATGATGATGATGATGATGATATCCACAGCAATAGCAGCGGCAACAACAACGACAACAACCGCTGCGACAACGTCTACAACACTTTTTTCTATTTTATTTCTCTTTTCTAAATTTAAATCAACCTCAAAAATATATAATTTTCCTTTTATTATTCTTTTTCTACTTTACGTTGTTAAGTTAAATTCTTTTTTCAATAAATCGATTGAATGGTCTCACATTATAATTTTTTTATCGATTCTTTTAGACAAGCTCGCTATTTCTAGATTAACACTAATGAGTTACATTATATCGTAGTAAACCCAATATATCACTGGTACCTAATTCTCAAATTTCTTGCTAAATTTACACCATATATACAGCCTTTTTATTCTATATTTAAGGGATGAGAAATTATGTACATTATTTATATTATTTACATTTGACGGATATTTGTCCTTATGTTGTGTGTTTTTAACACAACGTTTCGGCTGATGTACCCTCCACGGGCTACTAACCACAAGATTCTGAGTTCGATTCCAGTGACCTGAATAATAATAATAATAATAATAATAATAATAATAATAACACTAAAAAATACCTTACGAATGAGAACTCTTGTTGGAAATTTCCCCAAGACACCTGATGAAGGCTGGAGGGTATACCAGCCGAAACGTTGTCATAACAACAAACAAGATGAGGACAAATATCCGTCAAATGTAAATAATGTAAATAATGACGGATATTTGTCCTCATCTTGTTTGTTGTTAACACAACGTTTCGGCTGATACACCATCCACGGGCATATGGCGTACTGGTTAAGAGCGTGGGCTAATAGCCCCAAGATTCCGAGTTCGATTCAAGGCAGTGACCTGAATAATATAATAACAATAACAATAATAATAATGATAATAACATCGAAAACTACCTTAGGAATAAGAACCCAGGTTCGAAATTTCCCCAAGACACCTGATGAAGGCTGGAGGGTACATCAGCTGAAACGTTGGGTCGATTTCTTCGAATAAAACGCGTTAAAGCGATGCTCCAGCATTGCCGCAGTCAGATGACGGAAACAAAGAAACAAGTAAAAGAATAAATTAAGACACACACACACACACACACACACACACACACACACACACACACACACACACACACATATATGTATGTATGTATGTATGTAAGAATTTTAATATGAGTAAATGAAATGAAAAACAGGGTTTATTATAAATGACAACAATTGTTTCGGTGCATCTGTATCAGGTGGTAATTGCTAAATGTTACATACATTATACGCATTATTGCATTGATATTGTCCAACATTAGGTGTATGCATGCTCGTCTTCAGGTAAGTAAGTTCCAAAGCACTGCCTGTTCCTCTTTAGTTTCTCCTTGATTTACACCCACACCATTATGCCATTTTCGCATTCCATTGACAAAGAACAACATGGAAATACGAATGGATACAAATGAGAAAAAAACAATATCAAAAATGAATTCGAGGAAATGAAAAAAAGTAAGAATCCCTTTATTTACCCCATTCTTAACCACAGACTTGACTCATCTTTTCGGAAAATAGCGAATATTCTACGATAATAATGTCGAGAAATTGTCGTGAACAATTACTTGTCTCTTGTGTCTCTTACCGTACCACTTGAAAGGAAATCTGTGGTGTATGATCAATTCCTTTGTAAAGCTGGAGACCAGAAGTTGTCTGCCCACGGACTTAATTTTCACTCTATAGAAATAGCATCACCGGGCTTTGTCACAGCTATTTTATAAGTCATTAAGATATTCATTAAAGTTATCAAATCAAGGTTACTTGCACTCACCGTTATACATACATACATACATACATACATATAATACATACATACATATATACATACATACATACATATACATTTAGACGAGGAGGTTTTGGTGAAGCTTTGTGTAATTTAACGGTAATGTACATCCATATGGTGAAGGAGTGGCTGTGTGGTAAGTAGCCTACTTAGTGTCTTCTACTATAGCCTCAGGCGGACCAAAGTATTGTGAGTGGATTTGGTTGGTGGAAACTGAAAGAAGCACGGGCAAAAGCAGCTGCACACACCCGCAGCCACACTCGCAAAAATATAATCGTCTAAGAGTCTATAACCCAAGAAAAATATGCACTGGTATATTTATCACTTGAGTAGGTGCCTTAATCAAAGAGTACAGAACTATATTTAAAATTACAGCCGATAATCTCATTACCTAATATCCTGTGCGAAACCGACTGGTAAGATCGGGTGTAATGGATCTATAATACTCTATTACTTGGATTAATATTATATATATATATATATATATATATATATATATATATATATATATATATATACGGCCAGAAGAAATGCAGAGGATTCAGAGGTAGTATGCTTCAACTGTTAGACATATCATGTCTATTTATTTATTTTAAACAATTATAAGAATATATATACATATGTAAAGATTGTGTTTTACATACATAAGTACCAGTAATTTCTAGGATAGAAAAAGAAGTATATATATATATGCTTGTATGTATGTGTTGGAAATGACTGACAATATTGTAAAATTGGGACTCATCATATATATATATATAATCATATTGATTTGATAAATATGGGTCTGAGCATGCGCAGATGATCAAGATGTAGGAGCACTCATTATTTAAATGTAACGTGGAAGTAGATCAGTTGAACAGTAGATCTTGTGGGATTATCTTGTCAATGTATGTCAGTCTTGGAATTCTTTTGGAGATTAAGAAAAAACTTCTAGATTGACTGACTGGGAACTGGCACTTAGTAGAAAAGTATGTTATGACAATCATCTCTCTTCTGGGAGGCTGCAATTTGGGTCGACATCTATGCAGATTGAAGAAGAAGAAGAAGAAGAAGAAGAAGAAGAAGAAGAAGAAGAAGAAGAAGAAGAAGAAGAAGAAAAATAATAATAATAAGAAGAAGAAGAAGAACAACAACAACAACAACAACAACAAGAGGAAGAAGATGAATAATAATAATAATAATAATAATAATAATAATAATAATAATAATAAGAAGAAGAAGAAGAAGAAGAAGAAGAAGAAGAAACCCAGTACGTGGGTGTGGTTGAATGGGTACAAGAACTCTGTAACAGAAATGACACAATGACAATAAATGTTTCAATCCGTTGTGGAATCTTTAACGAAAAAAATGTTGTTGTTTTTTTCTACTGCAGCAGTAGTCATAACTAATTGAGAGAATATTCGGAAGCTAGTTCATCATCATCATCATCATCATCATCATCATCAGCTTTCATTGTAGTCATTCATCGTCATTGTCATCATTGTCACCATCATCATCATCATCGTCATCATCATCGCAGTTTGTGTAGATGTGGTTGTTGTCATCGGTCGTCATCTTTATGTTCCCTATTTTAATGGTCTGTGCATTGCATTCGACGCATGTCCTGTATGTTTTCGCTCCGTCGCCAGCGACTTTGTTCTCTTAAGTTGTCGTGGCACCACCATCCTCCGACGAAGAATATGCGATTCATCCTCAACAAGTTTGTCATTTCGAAGTGGTTGGCTTGGCTGAAGGGCAACTGTTAATCTCTGTTATTTTATAGACACCAAAAGATGTAAATCTACTTGGGTGGAATTTGAACTCAGAACGTAAACACAGATGAAATGCCACTGAACATTTTCGTCCGAGACACTAACGGTTCAGCCAGCTGGCCATCTCTGTAGCATGATATACACAGACATGCAAGAAGTAAATAGACACCTTTAATTTTCCAGAACTTGTTGGCTTTGAACCACAATTTGAAACCAATATACTGATGTCATTTATAGATTAATGTGGTGGTGGTGTTGCTGCTGCTAGCGCTGGTGCTGGTGGTGGCGGAGGCGGCGGTGACGGCGGAAGGAAGGGAGAGCATATAATATTTAGTAAGTCTGTATAAGTGTATATTTCGTGGTTGTGTATTTGAAGGTTATACGTTTGTTCTCCATACACATGTATGTATACTTCCAGGCTCGCCTACGCCAAAAGTGATACAGACGTACACACACACACACACACACACACACACACACACACATACACACACACACACACACAACACACACACACACACACACACACACACACACACACACACAAACACACACACAAAATGCGTACACACTTACACATCTATATGCGTGAGAACATTTATTTTAATTTATAATATTTTAGAGAAGACACACCCAATATATATAATGTTCAAAAGACATTCAATGTTTATCTGACACGCTTCTACTTTGATCTTCAAAGATAATTTGGATTGAGACATGAGTGTGGGAGAATGCTGGTCAGATATCAGACAACTTCCATATCTATCTATCTATCTGTCTGAATACCAATATGTCTATGTATCTATCGATTGATCAATCTCTGTGCCTATTTACATCTATCTTTTTAGTTAGATATCTGTCTGCCTATTTATTTGCTATTTATGTTTATACTTATTTATCTATCTATGTATCTACCTATCTCGGCCACTACCTACCTACGTGTCTTCTTGATTAAAACTTGTTTCCATGTACGACTGCCTGTCTAATATACAGTCTGACGCTATCCTTCGTGGGATGAAACAGGTGGCTATATTAAGTTATCGAAAAGTCGAATTGCAATAATAATCTTTACTCTACGAAAGTATTGGGTTATCTCTTTCGTAGTAGGAGTACAACGTGGTGCATCCTAATTACTTGTTAACACTCTTGAAGGGTTGTTGTTGTTGTTACCCCCTTCGGTCATGAATGACCGTGAGATTGCACCTAGAAAGTTACCTTGTGAGACTCAATTCTGGCGAAGGTTGTTTATGGAAGACCAGCAGTCGCCTATGCATACCAGCCTCTCTTCTCTCTTCTCCACCTTCGAATGAGAGCATGTATCCCTGCCCTGGAAAATTCTGTTGACTGTTCTTTGAGCCGCTTCTTCACTACAGTTTTCACTTCCTCGTCGTCTGGAATAATGTTTGCCTGTCAAATCCTCTTTTATGGGAGCCAAAGAGATAATAGTCTGAAGGTGCTAAATTATTCCAGTGACGAGGAAGTGAAAACTGTAGTGAAGAAGTGGCTCAAAGAACAGTCAACAGAATATTAAGGGGCTGGGATACATGCTCTCATTCGAAGGTGGAACATTGCTATTGAGAGAAACGGTGACTTCTGTTGAGAAGTAGGGATGTGATCCAGAGAGGACCAACTTCATTTTGATGTATGATACATGTTCTTGTGTTGGTAATTATACCTGTCCTAAACAAAATGGCATTACGTTTTGACTCACCGTCGTATATCTAGTATTTTTGGCGTGTGGATTTCGCCCACGGCACGCAGCTTAGTTGCTAAGGCATTCGGTTCTCGGTCGTAGGGTTCTGAGTTCAATACCCGGTGGGGCATTGTGTCCTGAAGCAAAACACTTCCTTCTACGTTTGTCTAGTCCTCTCAGCTGGCAAAAATGCACCTGTATTTCAGAGGACTAGTATTGCCATATTTTGTGTCACATTTAATCTCCCTGAGAACTACATTCAGGGCACATGTGGCTGTGGAGGGGTCAGTTATTTGAACGTAGATTTCATGAGCAGGCTGTTCCATTGGTCAGATCAACGGGAACACACGTGGTCGTAACCAACGGAGAACCGGTTTTACTTATCGATTGGTCTGTCTATTTTTCTATATACCTACCTATCTAACTACATATGTATGCCCACAAAAAAAACACACACATGCATAAATATATTCATACAGACATACATACTTATATATGTATATATATATGTTTATATATATATATATATATATATATATATATATATATATATATATATATATATATATATGACAGGAAGGACAACAAAAGAAAGAAAAAGACCTCGATATTATGCAAATAGAGGAATTTATGTGTAAAAATATGTGACACTTATTCAGTAAGCATGATAAGACGGTCATTTATCACAGGAATTTTCAATTGGCCGGATAACTGAAGAGATATTGGCGTGGGCTCCCACCCTAGCATCCGAAGCTCGAAGTTTTATCATGGCTACTGAATAAGTGTCACATATTTTTACAGATATATATATATATATATATGATCCGTCTTTTTATGCCTGTCCTTCTAATTGTTGTTTCTCTTGTCCGCCTCTGTATCATCGATCTGTCCGAACGCTTTAAGTACAACAACATATATATATATATATATATATATATATATATATATATATATATATATATATATATATATAGCAATGTTAATTCTCTAAATGAAGTATTAACAGTAACTGCACGATAAAGTGTAGTATATTGCCACTTAAGTGTGGCTGACCCCTAGGGGTGGATGTTACTGTTGCTTTTAGCCCCAGGAGGACATCTCCTCCAGCTGGCTTATCGACACACGACTGTGTCCTGTTTGCCAAGGGAGTTATCCCTCTCACCACGGCCAGCAGCACGAACGTATCCGGATTTCAGGGTTATTTCCCTTCGTCGGCGTTCGACAGCCGATGACCTTGGTGAGAGAGAAAAACCTGGCAAATCTTATATCTTCTTTTCCAGTGGCATTCTTCACTGATATTGAAAAGGTGAAAACAAGCAATGTTAATTCTCTAAATGAAGTATTAACAGTAACTGATATATATATATATATGTATATATATTTACATTCATGATTATACTCCAAACTAGAATCTATAACTGTGTACTCGCTTTTGCTCAGAAAGAGTTTAAGATATTAGCAATAAGCGATCCATGAGGAATATTGATGAATAGTAAACTAAATAAAATTGAAAATGAAAGAAACGAGAAGCTCACATAGCTTCAAAGACCGATATATAAACACACTAGGAGAAAGAGAGAGAGAGAGATGAATAAAGAGTAGGAAAGAGACAGAAACATATATGCATAATAAATATTTCATATATATATGTATATATATATATATGTATATTTATATATATATATATATATATATATATATATATATATATATATATATATATATATATATATATATATATATATATATATATATATACATATATATATATATATACACACATATATATATATATATATATATATACACACATATATATATACATATATATATATATATATATATACATACATATATATATACATATATATATATATATATATATATATATATATATATATATATATGTATATATATATATATATATATGTATATATGTATACATATATATATATATATATGTGTGTGTGTGTGTGTGTGTGTGTGTGTGTGTGTGTGTGTGTGTGTGTGTGTGTGTGTGTACATATATATAAACAAATACATAATGAGACAGAGTAATCGAGATGCATGGATATATCTATCTTCCTGGCTGGATTTCTTTCTGTTAATCGCTATCTATTTCACTGTGTATGTGTCAGTGTGCGTGTGCGCGTGTATCTAAACGCACACATATCCGTACGCACAGGCATACACAGGCACAAACACTGACGCACACTGACACATAGGCACTAACGCACACACACACACACACACAAACACATATATACAATGAATTAAAATGTATCCAAATATCTAGAGAAAGTTAAAGTGTGTCAAATAATAATAATAATAATAATAATAATAATAATAATAATAAATATATTCATACAAATATATATATAGACGCATACGCATTCGTTCTCACACGCACACACATCCGCACAAACATTCTCTCCCCCGTCCCTCTCACTCCCTCTGTATATACATGTGTTTCTGTGTGCGTGTGTGTGTGTATGTATAATATATTCATAAATATAACACATACATATATATCTATATATTCATACATATATATATATATATATATATATATATATATATATATATATATATATATATATATATATATATATATATACATATACACATTTATATATGTATCTATATATATATATATACATGTATATATATATATATATGTATATATATATATATATATATATATGTATATATATATGTATATATGTATATACGTATGTATATGTATATATATGTATATATATGTATATATATATATATGTGTATATATCTATATATATATATATATAATATATATATATATATACATATATCTATGTATATATATATATGTGTATACATATATATATGTATGTCTATATATACATATATGTATATACATATATATATGCTTATATATATATACATGTATATATATATATATATATATATATATATATACTTGTATACATATATATATATATATATATATATATATATATATACATATATATATGTATATATATATACACACACATATATATATATATATATATATATATGTATATACATATATATATTCATATATATATATACATGTATATATATATATATATATATATATATATATATATATATATATATATATATATATATATATATATATATATATATACATATACATATACATATATATATATCACACAGGAAAGGAAGGGATGTAGAGTGAGAGTCAAATATAAGTTATTGATATTAATTTCTCAGAAACACAATATTTCTTTCGCCATTTTCTCTCGTTTTCTTTTACATTATTTCTGTCCGTCTGATGTTGTTTTTGTTAATGTTTTCTTTCCGTTTATTTGTTCTAGACTTTCCAGTTGTTTCCGGATTTAGCTCAATGTATTTCATTTATAATTTTCATTCCTTTTTTTTTTCTTTTTGTTATGTCCTTTTATTACATTTTGCTATATTTTTTTCTTATTATTTTGAATTATTAAAATCAACAATAACATCAGAAGGAAGGGAGAAATTTATTTGCAACAATAATAACTTATATCAAAGAAAACCACCACAACACACATAATAACAGAATTTTCTGCTGCAACTGTTGTTGCTGCTGTTGCTGCTCCTACTGCCACTATTACTTCAACAATTTCCAGCAGCAGCACCATCGCCGCCATCTTTCTGAGTACGTTCTCCACAACGAATGCAACAAGAACAACAGTCTCAAGAGCAACATCAGTCAACAATCTACAAAATTATAATAATGATAATAATAATAACAACAACATCAACGACAACAATAATAACAACATCATCAACAACAATAATAATAACAGGAAGAAAACCCCTTCGGTCATGAATGACCATGGGATTGCACCTACAATGTTATCCTCCGTGGAACAAGTCCGGGCAAGGTTGTTTGTGGAAGGCCAGCAGTCGCCCGTCCATGCCAGCCTCCCTTCTCCATGCCACTGATGTTATCCAAGGGAAAGGCAAAGGGGCCGATACAGCTTGGTACCAGTGACGTCGCAACTCATTTCTACAGCTGAGTGAACTGAAGCAACGCGAAATAAAGTGTCTTGCTCAAGAACACAACACACAGCCTTGTCCAGGAAACGAACTCACAACCTCACGATCGTAGTAAGCTCGATGCTCTAACCACTGAGCCATACGCCTTCACATAATAATAATAATAATAATAATAATAATAATAATAATAATAATAATAATAATAATAATAATAATAATACAAAGACCTGGAAAGAGAGGTAACTCGAATGTGGAATCTAAAAACAGAAACAATTCCTATCATAGTAGGTGCCTTAGGTATAATAAAAAAATATTCAGACAAATACATAACAAAAATACCAGGACTTACAAATATATATAACATACAGAAAATTGCACTATTGGGTACTGCACACATTCTACGCAAAATACTTTCAATACAGTAACTATAAGAGCACCACAGCAAACCACAGCACATACCCAAGGCGCACAGAGCTGCGCTCGGTAGTGAAGTGAAAGCACGTTATAAAAATAAAACTACTGAATAATAATAATAACAATAATAATAACAGTAATAATATCGATAATACTAGGACTGCTATGACTCCTCTGGAGGGAATATGTAAATAAAGAAGAAGAGTTCCATAAAAGGCATTACTTGAAGAGTTTGGTGATTTGCTATTGTCTGCTTTCGAGTAAAGAATAACTGGTAATTGAGAACTATCCGAGTGTCTCTGAGAATAATAACAACAACAACAACAATAATAATAATAATGATAAATAAATAAATAAATAAATAGATAGGTGGATAAATAAATAAATAAAATTTTGTTGGCGAAGTTATTGTCAGTCGCTCGACTCGTTAATAGTAGTAGTAGTAGTAGTAGTAGTAGTAGTAGTAGTAGTAGTAGTAGTAGTAGTAGCCAACATGAAAAAAAAAGCTAGCATGTTAAAAAAGGGAAAGGTACGTTGGATATGTAATATAGTCCCAGATATACAAAACCGAGGATATTGGCTCTGCTGTAACGTTTTTGTTTTTGTTTTTTTTATTATTATAAGTCTTCCGTATTAAGATCGACCTTGACTTAAACATCAATGAAGGTTTTAAGAAAACCAATATCAACAACTGAGATGATATGGAATCCTCTCTTTGATGTTTTCCTATTTGTCTTTGTGTGATAGCCATGCCTCCCTTAAGTTATACCAATCAGTTTTCGATAGAGACGGTTACATTAGACAGCCTGTGTATTGTATACCAGATATTCAAAACACTTGCGATAGTCATGTGGAAAAGTCTTTCATAAAACTTATGGTCAGTGTTTGCCTGGTCTAAACAAAGAAAACGACAACAAAGATATTGCATAAGGATTTAACGCAGCGGTTTGGCAGAGTCGTTAGTACACCGTGAAAAATGCTTAACGACATTTCGTCTGTCTTTATGTTCTGAGTTCAAATTCCGCTAAGGTTGTCTTTGCCATTCATTCTTTGAACTCAGAACATAAAGACAGACGAAATGTCGCTCAGCATTTTGACCGGTGTGCTAACGACTCTGCCAGACCGCCGCGTTGATCATACTGCAATGGTAGCATGAGTAGTATGGTGTTTTGTATCCTGATGTTATGACCTAGCAGCGTAGCAATGGTTGCTGGATTGCTTTGTTGTGCTTTCATAATCCTTTTTTCTGGAGGCACAAGGCCCCAAATTTGGTGGGAGGAGTGAAGTAAATTAAGTATACAACTGGTACTTAATTTATCGACCCCGAAAGGATGAAAGGTGAAGTGGACGTCAGAGATATTTGAACTCAGAACGTAGCCATGGGGGAAATACCGCTAAGCATTTTGTCCAGTTCACTAACGACTCTTAATACTGCTCTATGCAGAAGAGCCCGAAATTTTGGGGGAGGAGAAAAGTCGATTAGACCGACCCCAGTGCCAAACTGGTACTTAATTTATCGACCCCGAAGAGATGAAAGGCAAAGCCAGCCTCGGCGGAATTTGAACTCTAAACGTAAAGAGAGACGAACTAGCGTTAAACATTTCGCCCACGTGCTAAGGATTCTACCAGCTCGCCGCCTGAATATTCTTTTCTTACTCTAGGCACAAGGCACGAAATTTCTGGGGAGGGAGCCAGTCGATTAGATCGACCCCAGTACGTAATTGGTACTTAATTTATCGACCTCGAAAGGATAAAAGACAAAGTCGACCTCGAAAGGATAAAAAACAAAGTCGACCTCGGCGGAATTTGAACTCAGAAGGCAAAGACAGGCGAAATAGCGTTAAGCATTTCGCCCGGCGGGTTCATGATTCTACCATTTCGCCACCTTAGTGTGATGAAGCCATAGTATAATCGGTGTGATTATAGTATAGAGGCAGCATAAGTAGCATGATGGTTTGGTATCCTACTGTTATGACCTAGTAGCGTGGCAATGGTTGTTGTGTGGCTTTGTTGTGCTTTAATAATGTGCTTGCGTGTGCGGTAGCCGAACGGTGTGTAGCGTGGGCGGGAGGTAATGTGGTTTCGTCCATCTTTCATGCTGTAGGAACGTGGTGGTGTGTGTATGCGGAGATGGTAGCGGTAAGATGGTGTGCATATGCGGTGGTAGTGTCGGTGAAGCGGTGTGTTTATGTAGCGGTAGTCATAGTGAGATGGTGTGTGTATGTGATGGCAATATCGGTGAAATATGTGTGTGTATTCGGCGGTAGTTATGGGGAGTTGGTGTGCGTGCAGCAGGCGGTGGCAGCGTCGGGTGGAGTCTTCTGAAGAACTTCTAAAACCAGAATCACCATATCAGAAATTGCAATCATATTGAGAGAAGCAAGAAGTGGAATAAACAGACAGACAAGAAAATTTATCAGAATTCCACAAAAGTGACCTTCACCTTGACAAACATTCGTCTTGTGAGTTGAAGGACCAGACCTGTGTCGAAACTTCCATTGATCTCTCGTTTGTTCCAGAAGGTCAATATCTGAAGCTGGGTCATAGGTCATATCGATTATTGGATTTAACTGGCTTCCGTTACTTCATTAATACTTGATTATCGAATTTTGAAGTATGAGCAACAAGGAAAAGAGTGAGGGTCGGGGGTGGTTTTGGGATTGAATTGGTTTGATTAGAGGGAGTGTTAAGGTGGGGGCGGTAATGGTAGTGATGGCGGTGGTGGTGCTAGTGGCAAGGGGTAACGGACAATGGCGGAGAGATAGGGGCTGTTAGAGATGAAGCAGATTCAATGGGTCAGATTATGAAACATGAAAGTAAGTCATGTGGGACAAGATCTAAGTGTGTACACGCATGGTTGTGGTACACTATGTTCGTGTATGTGTTTAAATCTCTGTGTAAATGTATGGAAGCGCGCGTGCCTGCGTGCGTATGTGTGCGTAGGTGCTTGGGATACTAATATGTAAGTTTAAATGATTGTATGTATGGAAGGGCAACCGCTGCTACGTATAAATAGGAACATTATGGGTTTATTTTGTTATTTGAAATATTTTTTTAGTTATTCGTAAAACTGTGTGTTTCTGAGCACATATACCACAGATGCACGTGCGTAAGTCGCGACATGTCTATTGGTGTGTATATATGTATATATATATATATATATATATATATATATATATATATATATATATATATATATATATATATATATATATACCCACAAATATTATATATATATACAAACATGCACACATTTATACACATATATATGTATATATGTATATATATATATATATATGTGTGTGTGTGTGTGTGTGTGTGTGTGTATGTATACATATATATATATATGTATCTATATATATGTACATATATCTGTGTGTGTGTGTGTGTGTGTGTGTGTGTGTATGTATACATATATATATATATGTATCTATATATATGTATATATATCTGTGTGTGTATGTGTGTGTATGTGTGTGTGTGTGTGTGTGTGTGTGTGTGTGTGTGTGTGTGTGTGTGGCCATTACTTTCACTTTGCAGATGATTGCCGTCCCCCCATGTATCCCCATCAACCATCATCAGCTCCAAACGTCCGTCCATGACTCCTTTGGTGGTTTTCTAAGTCAAGCATTAGATTTGCACGGTCTGCAGCAAACGTGGCAGACAAAAGATGTGCCCCATATTGGATTGACTGGATCAGCTTGTGGAATGTCATCCTTACGTAGCCTCATATACCTTTTAAGACCAGGCATTGATTTACAGATCTTTTTGCACACCACACACGTTGTCTCACCTAGCACTGAAGAAATAGAGCTGCAAACAGTTGGCTTTTTATCTGATTTTAAATGAGTGATGTACCCAGATTTAGAGAGCATTAAACGAGCACACACGTCACAAATCCGGCTCACTGTGTTCTTATTGATGTTCCTAATACGGGCTTTTCGAAGCAGGCGTTTAAATTTTTCACAATCAAGACGTCTCTCTTTAAACATTCTGCAGCCTTCCTTCATGTATCTTCTCCATTTAGCCCTCTTTAAATCAAGCACTTCCCAGTTCTGATCTTCAGGCTGAAAATCTTTAAGGTTGATTTTTAATGCAAACTTTATATCTTCGTCTTGGTCTGTGCTAGGGGCATTTCCTAGTGTGCAATTAACTGTAAAGCAGTTGTTTTGGGAGTCTTTCCTCATTCAAATGCACAACATATAGATACATACATACATGCATACATACATTTGCTTTTAAGCATTTGTACTTACAAGCGGAAGAGAAAGCATTAGACAGAAGAGAAAGCAGAAACTAGAGTTGGTATATTTTTTATAAAATTATGCTCTGACTGAGGAACGTTTGGACTCCAGTTACTAATATACAAATATGTATGAGATAATAACATATTAGACTTAAATATTTATGTTGTTAAATAACATTGTAAGTAAAGAAAATGTAAATGTCTCCTCCATTGGCAAGTTTTTATGCTTATATTCAACAGGGATTGTACGATAGTCTACTTTTTAATATAAACTTTTGGTTTGATACCAGTCCCGATTATTAAGTAAAACTAATTTCATAGAATGAATTGTGTGTTTAGATCACTCTAAATAAACAGATGAAATTGAAAATAAATACATGAGAATTTTGTTACTCATTGTCGGTATTTGACCAATCAAATCTTCAGTTAAGCTATTGAATAAGTATGAAAGTAGATTAGAAACTAACTTGAGACAGTCTCATTGTAACTTGAAGTGAGGAAATTATTAGTCTTGGGTTGACCAAATCTTGGGAATGGTACTTGTAAGTCAGAAATTGTATTGTGCCCCACCGGACAGTCGTAGTTGGTTCAATCAGTCCTTCAATACTGATGCAGAATTGAGAGCTTGGTTGGATCAAGTTTTCGGGTGGAAATCGGTTGATTTCTACCAACGAGGTATTGAAAATCTTATTGACCGTTGGTAAGAAGTTGTAAACAACAAGGCTAAATGCATTATTGATTATTTAGTTGTTATGCTTTATTAAACCATTAAAAAAAATTTTAATTAAAAAAAAACTGCGGGAACTTAGTTGCCAACCTAATATATTCTAGCGAGAAGTAGCAGCCAAATCTCTCTCATAGCAGACTTCATCATTTATATACAAAGAAAGTAACGCTGCA
>NC_142931.1:144745366-144747866 GCF_046866305.1 Octopus bimaculoides
ATATATATATATATGTATATATATATATATATATATATATATATATATATATATATATATATGTATGTATGTATGTATGTATGTATGTATATGTAAGTATGCATGTATTGATGTATATGTGTGTGAGTGTGCGTGTGTGTTTGTGTATGTATATATGTATACATATATATATATGTATGTATATATATATGTATATATATATATGTGTATATATATATATATATATATATATATATATATATATATATATATATATACGTCTTTGTGTGTTTGTATATGTATAATACGCACGTATGTATATGTATATATATATAACGTTAAAAAAATTACATTTAACTAAATCTGAAAACAATATATAAAAGATATACGCAAAATATAAACAACAATAGCTTCCAAATAAACAAGCAAACAAACAAACAAACAAACAAATAATAATAATAATAATAATAATAATAATAATAATAATAATAATAATAATAATAATAATAATAATAATAATAATAACAATAATGATAATGATAAATGTAAAATTTTCAAGAATTTCCAAGGCTAGGTTTACCGTTTTTGACATCTTGAAAACAATTAAGCACTTAAGATATTTGCCGGTTTTCTTCTTAGACTAACGCATTCGAATGGATTGTTGACACTCTATAAACACACCCTCGCATATAAATACTCAGACAACGTTGATGATTCGCAATAGTTAATGTAGCTATCGTCATTGTTGTTGTTGTGGTTAATGTAGCAGTTGTTGATGTTGTTGTTGTTGTTGTCTTTCTTTTCCTTGCCGTGCATGTAGTTATCGTAGTTGTTGCTGATAATTTTATTATTATGTTGTTGGTGATGTTAATGTTGTGGTTATTATTATTGATAAAACATTGAAGGCGTTGACTTGGCTGAATCGTTAGCACGACAGGCGATATGCTTAGCGGTGTTTCGGCCGTTCTGAGTTCAAATTCCCACGAGGTCGACTTTGCCTTTTATCCTTTCTGGATCGATAAATTAAGTATCACTTGAGTCCTGGGGTCGATCTAATCGACTGGTCCCCTCCCTAAAAATTTCAATCCTTGTTCTCTTAGTAGAAAGGAATATTTTTATTATTGTTAAGGCGGTGGACAGGCAAAATCGTTAGCATGCCGGACCAAATGCTAAGCAGCATTTCGTCCGTCATCACGTTCTGAGCTCAAATTCCACCGACGTCGACTTTGCCTTTGATCCTTTCGATGTCGATCAAAATAAGTACCAGTTAATTACTGATTTCGATGTCATAGACTTACCTCCCCCACTCCAAATGTCAGGCCCTGTACTTATTGTAGAAAAGATTGTTATTGTTAATGTAATGAAGGTGGTTTCGAAACCACCATCACACGACCGTGAGCACCTTACCCCTAACTACTGGACCACGTGCTTCACTAACACACACACACGCATTCACATACGCAAACACACATATATGTATATGCATACAGAGATAGAGAGAGAAGGAGAGAGAGGGATGGATGGAGTAAAGAATACCTTATATATATATATATATATAATTATACGGGTGTAATACGGGTATAATACTCTCTCTTTACCTGGGTTTATGTATTTACAAGTTGTTAATGTAACAAATTTGAACTGGAAACAGGAAACGCAACATAATTTGATAAATCTATCACAGAATAGAGGATTGCACAAAAATCAAAAAGATTAATTACGAAAGCTTTATTAATTGCAAAATATAATTAAAATTCCAACGCCACACACATCGTTGGGTTGCTTGTTAGTTTGTATTCCGCTCTTGACAAATGGAATGTGAATGTAATCATGAGCTAACAGCTCAACGATTTGAAATCCAGGAACGAGAGTGATTATATTTGTTGGTTTGTGAAAATAACTATGAAGGTGCTCGAATCTAGGGTTACGCACTTGAGTTACAAATTATTTTTTAAGCAGTGCGAAGGTCAATGAGACAACACTTGACAAAATGACTGAAAATCCGGAGGGATCATCAGAGATATCTCACAATATTCTGTGACAGTATTTCGTAGAGTTCGCTCCAGGTGATGTAAGCCTTTTAGACATTTTTCACTCAGCGGAGGATGATTTGTGTCACTCTAGATCAATATGGTCAACAATATCATGTTGTATATAATCTGAAAAGTGGCCGCCGATGAGCCAAGAAATGGCATTTGACCAAAACCAATCATTTCATAAGTGATTTGGATGAAAAAACAAGCAGAACAATTTGTCGTAGTTATAAATATCATTTTAAAGTTCTCATTATAAAATCACAAGATTGATTTTGCGTCTCAGTCGTCTGAAAATCAATACAATATGTCACAAATAGTGGCGCTGATAGTATAACGTATACCTCTGCTCGGTTATTTTGGATGTGGGCCCAAAGCTTGTAATCTTTATAATAATGGTTTTTAATAATATTGAAATCATTGTAATAACCATCATTGTTCAAAATTTGTATTTTGCGTAAAGATTTCTCCTCTTGTCACAAGGCTAA
>NC_142931.1:144752866-144770366 GCF_046866305.1 Octopus bimaculoides
TATACATAGTATACGCATACACCCACCTGTATGTGTAGATTTATGTGTGTTTGTGTGTGTGTGTGTGCTTTTATGCATAAATATGCATATTCACACACACGTGAACACATGCACATACACGCACAGACACACACACACACACATACACACCTATATAAATAAATGTCGAGGTGGAATGCGATTTGCTGGAATAACAGACTCGAGAGAGTGTCGCACAAAACAAAATGCCTGGCTATATTTGTTCCGGCTCGTTACATTCAGAGTTTGTCTGAGTCAACATTGGTGCCGAGTTATATCGACCATTAACTTTCCCGTGGACAAAATCAATGGTGACGCGACGAGCGACTTACTGCACGGCCAATTACACTTAGTCTCCCTTTAAATATCAGAGCTTGACCATACCTGAGCATTGGAGATGACCTTCCGTTGCTTAACAAAGGACTAACTTGACCGAGGTAGGCACCAGCATTCTATGCATGTATGTATGTATGCATGTATGTATGTATGCATGCATGTATGTATGTATGTATGTATGTATGTATGTATGTACGTCATTGTTCAGGTTTATTTCAAGACATTTTGCCAAGAGAGAAATTGCCGGTTTCTAACCTAGACCCAAGGTTCCTTCATTCGAATTTCAGCATCAACAACAGAATATTTTTGTTTGTATGTATGTATGTATGTATGTATGTATGTATGTATGTATGTATGTATGTATGTCTGAAAAAATGAAAGTGTCTTTTTCTTAACGGCGTGTAAAATGTGTGGAGTTTTTGATTAATTAGATTATCTACAGCTTTAGTTAATTAAATGGTGCCCTGATAATTGATTTTTCTTATGCTTTTCTTTTTAATAATTAATTCGATTTTTTTATATCTTATGCGATACCTTTCCATCAAACGGGCAACATGAGCTGCTTTGCCTCCATTAAGCATTGTACTTATGCTCCGGCACCCTACACAATTTGTGGTTTTTGGCGTTGCCAATGACATAATCGGCCGCTGGGCTTCCCCTCAGGCTTTGTACATTGGCGTCATTCTACTTCCAGTTGCCGTCCCGTCCACGATCACGGCTTCTCTAGACTTTGTATCTGTTGCGAAGGACCATTGACAAGGAATGGACACAAGAACGGTGTCGAAACTGGGACACGATCAGAACAGTGGCAGGAAACAGAACAAGTTGGAGAAATCACATTAAGGCCTTATGTGACTCGTGGCACTGAGAGCACTAAGTAACTATGTGATAACTAATGTAGCATGTATGCAGTTTGAGTTCGAATGAAATTTCTGGTCGAGTTGACCTGAACATTTGTAAAAATGTTACAATTACTGAGCTGTTACACGTAACACAAATTTGTTACACATGAATGATACAAGAATTGATTACTCAGTGACAGACAGCATAACATCCGTTGGTCACTATGAAACATTGCAGGCAGGTCAAGTGAGAAAGTGTCCGAATAACTTTTAAATATTTAAAGTTTATCTGGATCGTAATTTCAACATATCGGTGTGAAATGACACTACAGTGTTTCGAATCACAGCTAACCAAAATATTGGTTTCAAATTTTGATACAAGGTGGGCAATATCAAGGGCAGGTTAAATCCATTTCCTCGATCTTAGTGTTTAGCTGGTACTTTTTTTATCGATCCCGAAAGGACGACCGGTAAAGTCGACCTTGGCGGAATTTCGAACGCAGAACGTAACGACGGAGGAAATGCCGCTAGGCATTTTGCTGGACAAAGAAACGATTTTGCTAATTAACTTTTTCTCATTACAGCCAGCGAATGTATTTGCTTCAACCGAAGAGAAGTTTACCCTAACAGAAGTAATATTACTCGAAATCGTAAGTTCTTTGATAATATGGAATCCCAGCTCAATTCGCAAGTACCCACTGCAGGTTATTGAAATGATTAAATATAGGCTAACGAGGGTCCCTCATTTTCGTGGACGTCTAATTTGACCAACTAGAAATATCACCAAAATTTCGATCATATCACACTCTAACACCTTCCTTGGAAAACAAGGAGAAATTGGTTGAATGCGGTTCTCGGTTCTCGCTTCCCGATGTTTAAAAAAAAATCAATTTGTGAATTTGGATAAGTTCATATTTTGCGCGCAGAGAGATGTTGCGTCAGCAGAAAGAAAATGATGGAGGTTTCGAGCTTATACTATGAGAAAAGTACTATCTGGTTATGGTTGGCATACTTTGGATCGCATGTTTGTTCGATCAGTATTCACAACAAAAACAACTTCGAACAAACAATGTTACGTCTTAAGAGTCTTCAGAAGCGTATCTCACAAAAAAGCACTTAAATTTCGTCCAATCGAAATTCGTAGAAAACTCAATGGAAATTAATTAGAAAAGAGACTTGTGAAATAAACAAGACAATACAAGTCAATTATATAAAAGGAGGCTATTTGTGTTTTAACAATGAAAGCTGTATCGTTAAACATGTCCCTCAGGCTACACACCACCGAAATATCATATTCAGTGACAGACAAAACAGTCACGAGACGATGGATAGAGTCTTCCAAGCGATTAAATTGACGAATCTCTAACAAAAATGACATAAACATGTCATTCATGGAGTTGGAAAATAAAATAAAATGCTGCGACTTAATGGGAGAGACCAGTCAGAGAATCAAGGCCTGCTGAATACATAAAAATCAACAATTAAAACCGCTTCAATACATTTGAAAATAAAGACTTAAAAAATAAAACTCACTGCAAGCGATCTCAACTGAAGTGGAATATTGAATGAATTACACCCCAAAATATTTTCACTACCTTCCTGGTAGACATGGAATCTTCTAAACGAGTTCTCGAATATATATGTTGTTTTTACGAATATTTCGAGTATATATATATATATATATATATATATATGTGTGTGTGTGTGTGTGTGTGTGTGTGTGTGTGTGTGTGTGTGTGTGTGTGTGTGTGTGTGTGTGTGTATGTGTGTGTGTGTTGCTTTTATTGTCGCAATTGAGAAACAATAGCGTCGGTTGGGTATTACGGGCCTCCAACAAACTAATTATTGTTTCACTGCTCTGCCGAGGGTGTGTGTTAATTATAATAATAGTAATTATTATTTTTAATTGAGACAATCAGTTCAAAGCTTGGACTGAATTCGGATTTGAAATCTTGTCACCTAATTTTAAAGAATCAATATTGGACTCTAACAAACAGTAAATAATGACTGATTTAAAAGTTAACGTTTATACTAGATATGATCAATAAGTATCCAGACTATTGCCATAGTAACGAAGCTAAAGAACGCAGAGCGAAGCTGCTTAGCACAGATTGGCCACAGACCCAGTTGTGCAGGCGCACTAAGTTTTAACGTTGTAGCTCACTTCTGCTGATTACGGGAAGGAACGTGTGTAGCGTCTGATTGTCGCATTGACTATGACAGAGAAAGCTGTCATGGCGATACCTGCTCAGAGGCCAACGCAATGTTGCAGAAAGTGTATGGAGAGGAGTATATGAACCGCACACAAGTGTACGAGTGGTTCAGACGTTTCCAAGATGGCCAAAAATCTGTCGATATTGACTAATGTTTTGGGAGACTAATGTTTTGACTAATGCTTTGACTAATGTATTGACTAATGTTTTGGGGGTCGATGTGGCTGACCTACTCACCTCCCTTGAAATTACTGGCCTCCTGCTAAAATTTGAAACAGAAGAATTAAGAAAATCATCGCAGGTGTGCGTGCAGCAGTGAGGGGAAATCGTCGAATCACCATCCGTGAGTTATCAGAGGAGGTGAAGATTAGTTGCGGTTCAGTTCAGTCCATTACCACTGAAGATTTGTGTATGAGACGCGTGTCTGCCAAGTTTGAGCCAAAACCGCTTTCAGACTCGTAGGTTTCGGTTGCCCAAGATCTCCTTGATTGTGTCGAGCAGGAATCGCCAAGCTTTTGACGGAATTTGATGCAGAATCTCTGCTCAACTTTCTCTGCCATGGTCAATGCGACGATCACACGCTATGCACCTTTCTTCCAAGCACTTCGTGTGCACATACTGCAGAGGTCAAGTTCAATCTGTGACAAGTGGCTTCACTCTCCATGCTTTCGCTTCGTTTCTATAGCAACAGTCAGAATACTTATTGATCTAAAATACGTATGGTCCTAATGTATATGTATAAATCTTGAACACTAGAGTAAAACACCCATATACAAATGTACATTTGTGCTCTCACTTTCTCTCTCTCTAACTCTCTCCCTCTCTTTCTCTCTACCGCTCTCCCCCCCCCTCTCTCTCTGTCACTTACACGCACACTCGCATGTACACACACAAATACACACAAGGGTTGGACAAAATAATGGAAACAAAGTTTCCATTTAATATTTTCTTTGTTTTATAAAAAATCTTTCCGTGGCAGTGAGTGGCTGAATAACTTTTCGGGTCTAGCTATGGTGGTATGCATGTCTGACTTTTTTACGTATTTAGGTTAATTAAAACCTAAATTTAGGCCTCCAATGGAAACTCGTAAAGATATTTCTAAATTAAAGATAAAGTGAAATCCATTGTTATGGAATTAAACTTGTGGACTGAAAGTTTGCAAAGCAATGAGATTGAATCCTTTAGGTTAACTAAGACCATTTTTGAAAAGTCTCGTAATGTCCAATCTGAAGAGATAAGAAACTTTTCTATTCAGCCCTGGCATGTTTTAATACCAGTTGCAGGGTTTATTTTCCTCTTCTTCGTAAACATAGCAATTACATAGGGGAACGTAAATACTGGAAAATATTTGTCTTTAATGAAGAAAACAGTCGCGTTCGGTTCCACTTAATGAATAAATTGTTGGTTGCATGTAGCAAATGTGAGAGAAGAAGCGGCTCCCAAAGCACAGAAATATTCCGTGCCATCCCAGAACAGATTGCTAAGATCCGTAATCTAGACCTGAACATTTCTTCCATTGCTCCATGCCTAAATATTATATGTGGTAGTGCCTCGATCCTTCGATTTATTTCTTCATATTTCTCTCTCACACTCCTTCCTCCACCTCTCTCTCTCTCTCTCTCTCTCTCTCTCTCTTTCTCTCTCTCTCTCTCTCTCTCTCTCTCTCTCTCTCTCTCTCTTCTCCCTGCTTTTTCTTCTGTCCACTTCATGTTCCTTTCATCGTGGGTTATCAAGAAATTCAAAGAGACACACCTTGCACATCTCACTAGACGTAATTATTTTGTCAGACACCTGCATGCTCATCGTCGAGACTGACGGAGACTGTTTCATTTAGATAGATGTAACGATGCAACAGCATCAAGATAGCTGTACTATTATCGCGAAGTTGCTTCCAGGCCGAATAATTACGGCTAAAACCATTAAATGAATGGTTTAGCGTTCAGGTGTATATGTATGCATTTATGTATGCATATACATATGTGTGCGAGTGTGTGTGTGTGTGTGTGTATTTGTGTGTGTGTGTTTGTGTGTATGTGTGTGTGTGTGTGTGTGTGTGTGTGTATTTGTGTGTGTGTAAGCATACACACGTATATATATATATATGTGTGTATCTATATATATATATATATAAAGTACAGAAATGTTATTGTTAAGGCGTATGTTAATGTCTGCATGGTTTACTGTGTGTATATATATATATATATATATATATATATATATATATATATATATATATATATATATACATATATATATATATATATATACATACATTTATATGCATATATATATATACATTTATATGCATATATATATATACATACTTATATATACATATATATACACACATATATATATATATACATATATATACATATATATTATACATATACCAATATATATATATGTATATATACATATATGTAAATATATGCCACTATGTATTATACATATATTGTATATATATATATATATATATACATATACCTAGATGTTTTTGTTCTTTAATCTAATTTGGCTGACTGCAAGTTCATTAATTCCCTAGTTTTTGTTTGTGTGTCTTTTTCTGTTGTTTTTTTTTTTGTTTTCCCCCCTACGACAGCTGTCCGTGTTTCTAATTAATTTATTGGCGAGAGACTCATTGACACTGAGCGCAATATAAGATCCTCTTTTATTTAACCGTCTCTGATTTCGCCAGATAATTTCGCTATTATATTTTACTGTTCAATGTGATTCGACTTTATATGAAGCTTCTACAATCCTGATCTTTCAAAAGTAGAAGCCGCGCTGCCGACATAGAAATCAATATATTTTATAGATCTCTGGAGAAGAAAATTTGGGAGTTTTTGTTATTATTGTTTATCTACTAGTCTCATCATTTCTTTGCTGTTAGCGGCTATTTATTAATTCTATATGGGAATTAACGCAATGTAATATGCTGAGTTCGTATATATCCTTACAAATATTTCTCGTTAATTTGGTCAACTTTTTGTGTAAGTCGTGTTCCGACATTGCTCTCTCTGTACACACACGCGCGCGCGTACATATAAATATATATAACAATGAATGAATGTCAAAACTATTGTTTGTAGTGAGTTTCAGGTAGAATATATATATATATATATATATATATATATATATATATATATATATTATCATTATTATTATTATTATTATTATCATCTTCGTATAAACACAACAGATTAGACTGGAAAAGAAATATATCCTAACATCGGGCTACAACAAGTAACCTTAGGTGCCAAGAACCCTCCTTTCTATCCTAGCTGTCCCTAAAAACACTGTTTTCTGCAGCTATTCTAAACTGAGTGTTATGCCTATTTCCTCTGTCCATCTGTTCAGATCTTCAAGGACAGTTCCCAATGCACCTATAACTACTGGGATACATTTTACCTACACATCCCATACTCTCTGTAAGTCAATGTCTAGGTCCTGGTTCTTTGCTATTTCTTTTCATATCTATCATGTTGACTTTCTCATCATTTGTGACCGTAAAGTTAATTATCTGACAATTTCTATTCTTTTACACTACTACTAAATCAGGCCTTCTAGCTTCCCTTACTCAGTCAATCTGAATGCAAAAGTCCCACATCTTGTATTTCTTACTTTCTAGTACTTTAGCAAGTTCATGTTCATATAATTTATCAGTATGGTCAAATCCTAGCTTTCTACATAACTCCCAGTGGATAAGTCTCCCTAGGTTGTCATGTATTTTCTTGTATTCTTTCCGTGCCGGCATGCTACATTCGCTTACTATATGAGTAACGCTTTCCACTTTTGATTTGCATAACCTATACTGGGAATCTTCTTGGCTTTTATCCAATTAGTCCTTAATGCTTGATCTTGTGCAGCTAGTAACAGACTTTCTGTCTCTCTTTTCAGCTATCCTTTCTGCAACCATAACCATGTATCACTGCCACTCTTTTCTGCAACTATCTTTGGAATCTACCATGCAATGCCTTCTTCTGCCAGTCACATAATTACTTTTCTTTTTTCGGGTTTTTAACTTCGTAAGGGATTTTGCTTTCCCTATTCTTGTTGTTGTTGTTGTTGTTGTTCATGGCGTGCATGAATGTTTTACATTTGCAATCAATATCTTCATCGTTCAGCCATAACCTAAACTCTTCTGCTGCGATGTCCTGCGTTGTTCTGAGATGCTGACCGCATAAGTCTTGTCCACAGATGTTTCTTTCTCGCTCCTGTTTTCTTCCTTTCTTGTATTGCATTGCTGTCTCAACAATTTCTTTCTCATCTTCTCTGGCAGCTGAAGTCAGTCTTTCTGAGTTGCTTCCCATATCATCGTCGTCGTCATCATCATCACCATCATCATCATCATCATCATCATCATCATCATCATCCCCCACGTCATCATCATCCTCAACATCATCATCATCATCGTCATCGTCATCGTCATCATCATAATCCCCATCAACATCAACATCATCATCAATTGCAGCATCTGTGACAAATGAAAAGGTAGCACTCGCGGCAGCAGCAGCATTAGTAGTAGTAGTAATAGTAGTAATTGCTGTTGTTGTTGTTGTAGTTGTTGTAGTTGTTGCTGTAGTAGTAGTAGTAGTAGTAGTAGTAGTAGTAGTAGTAGTAGTAGTAGTAGTAGTAGTAGTAGAGTAACAGCAGCTATTGTTGTTGTTGTTGTTGTTGTTAGACGTCAATCATAAACAACTTTAGAAGATATATTTCTGAGAGGCGGGCGAGTAACAATAACAACAACAAGATCAGTATTATTAGCAAGAGAATTCTGAAGAAACGAAACAATATTTGTTTTGAAAATATAAACAACAACAACAAAAACAACAACATCTAAAAAAAACATTAGATACATGGAAAACACAAACGAAACAAGCATCAAGAAATGAAGGAAGAAGATCTAGAAAAATAAAAGGGAAAAAGTGCATCACCATATTAGGAAAAAAAAAAAACAAGACCGTTGCGTAAACAGCACTACACAAGAAAAACATTTCACAAAACTCCAGTTACACACTAGAGTGATACAACAACATTTACAATAACAATTACAAGTTGTAGTGAGTAAAAACACAAAAGAATGTAGATGGAATAAATGCATTTTGAATGGTTGCTCTGTTGATTTCTCATTTCTGTTGTAATCCGGTATGAAATGTACACATTAAATGATGGGGGTTTTTGTAACATTATAGAAACCTAATTACGTCACTGTGTGATAGAGAGATGGATTGATAGATGAATAAAGAGGTAGACAGGTAAATAGACACACACGTTCACACACATAAACATACATACATACATACACACACACATACACACACACACACACACACACACACGCACACACATATATACTGAGAGAGAGAGAAAGAAAGAGGAGGGAGAGAAAAATAGGCTGCCAGACTCACAAACATATACATAGAGAAAGAGAGAGAGAGATAGTGACACAGAGAGGTAGAAGGGGCTAGGAGAGAATTAGGGAGAGAGAGAGAGAGAGACATAAAGAGAGAAGAAGTAGAGGACAAGAAGATACCAGCAAGAAAACGGGAAATGATAAACCGAGAGAACTGGAGAGAGAGAGGGAGGAAGAGAGAGGGGGGAGGAAGAGAGAAAGATAGAAGGAGAGAGAAAAAGGAGAAAGAGATAGGGAGAAATATTGAGAGACAGAAATGAGGAATATTGATGGTCGTGGAGGAAGAGGATGAGAGAAAAAGTTGAAGAATAAAAATTTAAGTGTTTGGGGTGGTACACGGAAATAGGTATGTGGGTGAGAAGTAAGAATCAGATAGATTTTATTGAAGTGAAATTGAAGTATACAAACCGTAAGATGTAATCAAAGGGACTTAAGGAAAAGTTTGATGAAAGCCCAGAAAAAAATCTGTAGGGGAATTGAGTGTATGAATTGAAGATTGATAAAATAAATGGTTTATGAAATGTGAAAATGAATGCTCCAAATATCTGTAAATGTCAAAAAGGTAGAAGTGAATAAAGAATACAAAATGGCGGCGAGCTGGCAGAAACGTTAGCTCCCTGGGCGAGATATTTCGTGTGTGTTTACGTTCGGAGTTCAAATTCCACCGAGGTCGACTTTGCCTTTCGTCGATAAATTAAGTACCGGTTGCGTATTGCGGTCACTCTAATCGACTAGCCCCCTCCCCAAAAATTTCGGGCCTTGTACCTAGAGTAGAAAAGAATATTTTTCAAGTCGGCGAGCTGGCAGGAACGTTAACATGCCGGGCGAAATGCTTAGCGGTATTTCGTCTGTCTTTACGTACTGGGGCCGATTTAATCACATGTCTTTACGTACTGGGGTCGATCTAATCGACTTGCCCCCTCTCCCAAAATTTCAGGACTTGTGCATATAATAGAATTAAGAATCTTTAGCGCGCTGGACGAAATGCTGAGCATTATTTCGCTCGACGCTACGTTCTGAATTCAAATTCCACCGAGGTCGACTTTGCCTTTCATCCTTTCGGGGTCGATACTGGAGTCGATCTAAACGACTGGCCCCTCCCTCCATATTTCGGGGCCTTGTACCTAGAGTAGAAAAGAATTAGGAATATAAAAAGAGAAGAGGAAGCCTCTTTGTGGTTATAGAGATGCAGGAAATGAAAGCCAAATACCCCTGAAATAACACCCTGCTGCATGTATACTCTTTTACTTGTCAGTCATTTGGCTGCGGTCAGGCTGGAACAGTGCTTCTAGTCGAACAATTCGACCCCAGGACTTATTCTTTGTAAGCCTAGTACTTATTCTATTGGTCTTTTTTGTCGAACCGCTAATTTACAAGGGCGTAAACACACTAGCATTGGTTGGCAAGCGAAGGTTGGGGGACAAACGTAGACGCACAAACATATACATTTATATATATGTGTATATATATATATATATATATATATATATATATATATATATATATATATATATATATATATATATATATATATATATATATATATATATATATATATATATATATATATATATATATATATATATATATATATATATGTATATATATATGTACACACACATATATATATATATATATATATATAGGACGGGATTCTTTCAGTTCTTCTTTCTCGATAGATAGAAATCCGCTCTTGAGCTATCCAGACATGTTCATTATATTAAATATACGGTCCATAACATTTAGGAAGGAGAGATTCTGAGACAGGTGAATAAAATATGAGTAACAGCAGAGGTACAAGTGTCAATCCATTACGGCCTTTTCTAACGACTCCTTTAATTGATTAACAGAAAGATTACATCATTGTTAAGAAACCGCTTTCTTTAGATGAATTCATGAATTCCAAAATAAAGAGCATTCGAAATGATTTAACATAGTTTAAAATACACGTAGCAACACATTTACAGTTTACTGTTGCCAGAAATAGTAGCAGAATCACGGCAAATGTTTTTGCTCCGTGAATTTTAAACTATGTTAAATCATTTTTATTTTGAATATCCTTTATTTTGAAGCTCATGAATTCATCTGTGGATTTAGTAGACGGAAACTGAAAGAACCCTGTCGTATATATGTATGTGTGTGTATATGTTTGTGTGTCTGTGCTTGTCCCCCAACATCGCTTGACAACCGATGCTGGTGTGTTTACGTCCCCGTAACTTAGCGGTTCGGCCAAAGAGCTCAATAGAATAAGTACTAGGCTTACAAAAAATAAGTCCTGGGGTCGATTTGCTCGATTAAAGTCGGTGCCCCAGGATGGCCGCAGTCAAATGACTGAAACAAGTAAATGAGTAAAATATTAAAAGAGAGTGAACTCCGCTAAATACAGATTGTAAAACCTGGTGAGAGGTGAAGTCAAATAGACTATCGTAGGATTTGATTTTCAGAACGTAAAGAGCTGAAACAAACACGACAATGCATCCAGTCCGAGATTAGTATTGCTACAAACCGATTCCCTCCGTTGATG
This sequence comes from Octopus bimaculoides, assembly GCF_046866305.1. Lineage (NCBI taxonomy): Eukaryota > Metazoa > Mollusca > Cephalopoda > Octopoda > Octopodidae > Octopus > Octopus bimaculoides. The sequence continues at coordinate 144,764,216 of NC_142931.1, forward strand.
ATTTTTCATCGAACCCCTATATATTGAAGTTGACCTCGGAGGGATTTGATTTCCGAGCGAGAATAAGGAATCGGGACAAATACTGAGAAACATTCTAGATGAAACTCTTACGATTCTACCAATTTGTTCCCTAAATAATATCGGTTTTATATACAAAACAACATAGACCATACGAATAGATAAGAATTGAAATATTAATAAAGCCTCACAATGAGTGAAATAACAATGTAAACACTAGGTAGTGAGAAATGCTCTCATCAGAAATAATACAATCCCCTCTTGTTCTTTCGACCCAATGAACTTTAAGTTCGGATAACATCAGTAATATATTTAGCGCATGATTAAAGTACCAATGTAACTTAAGAGAAATACATAAGAGAATGAACCAAGAATAGTGAAACAAAAACAGTGTAAAATATTTTCATACTTTCTCTTATTCATGACAACGAACTTAAGAGCATCACTGTCAATGCGGGGCTATTTTGAGCCCCTGGACATCATCCAGTTTGTAAAAGTAGCTGCATTCTTCCTTTTGTGCAGACTAAATTTAATGGTCCGCTTCACTGGGTAAATTCGTCCTCAACTCAGAGGGAATGACAAGCAAAAGTAATAGATGTTGGTGTGATGTGGACATTGAAGTATCAATTAGTTACGGTGGTAATGTTCCCTGTTACACAGATCTCTTTGCCTCACTTCACAAACAAATAATCAGGCACAGAGAAAGACTCTTCCCCCAAGAACGCACTCATATATAATCTGAAAAAACACATAATCTTGCAGTGTCTTGGCAATAATTGTCGACGCCTGATTGATCAAAAAAGTGGAAATGCCTGATTTGGTTTCTTTCGTCGCTGCTTTGATGATCTATTCAAAAAAGAAAAGAAAAAAGAAAAAGAATAGAAAGGAAAAAAAAAAAGAAAAAAGATAGAAGGAAATGAAAAAAGATGTTTGAATCAAAAACTAAAGTTTTTAACTATAGAAAAAGAAAGGAAAATTTACAAAGAAAGTAAAAAAGAAACTCCTGTCACAAAACTCAAATTCCTCCCACACACATAAAGACACACAGACACACATATTTATATTCATCGTAAACACAGATAAGCTAACAACTGTGAACATGCACACATGCATAAGTGTGTGTACGCGCATGTATTTGATATCTTTTTTTCAGATAATCATCACTTGAACTCAACAATTCTTTTATGTCTATCTCTCTCTTTCTCACACACTCTCTCTCTCTCCACAAACACTCTCTCTCCTCCTCTCTCTCCTCTTTCTCTCCTCTCTCTCTCTCTCTCTATATATATATATATATATATAGATATATATATATATATATATATATATATATGTATGTATATATTATATATATAGAGAGAGAGATAGATAGATATACATGTGTGTATGTTCGTATGTATGTATGCATGTATGTATGTATGTATGCACGTAGGTATGTACGTAGATATGTATGCACGTAGGTATGCACGTAGATATGTAAGTATGTATATTTGGAGTTCATGTTGGGTTTGAAAGAACATTGTTAAGTGCCTTAAATAGAAGAACTAAAATGAAGAAGATACAGGTTCACATTATTTAATCAAAAACCTTGAGTTAGACCAATAGTATTCATAAAAACATATCATGTTACGTTAGATAACTAAAATAACTAGAATATACATCTTTCACGGAAGTTTTTTTTTTTTCAATATTCCGATTGCAAATATAGTTGATCACAGTAATTTGGGAAATGATTTTTATTTTGGTGTCCAATTTTTAAACGAAACGTAAACAAGCTCTTTTTCCTGTCTCTCAAATAACTCTCGGAGTATATTTATATGATAAAAATCGAGGCCATGTCTTTACGCTCACACGTAGTGAATATCTTTGAATGTTTGTCTACATTTTTGGAATTCAGACTATATCCTAATGATTTCCATGAAACAGTTATCTTGAATCAGCTGCGAAAATTGGACATTTTTTTATAATGATACACTTCAGATGCAATACTCCCTCGAATATCGTGGGTGTTACGTTCCAAAAACCCCCGCGATAGATGAAAATCCGCGAAATAGGAACAGTACTGTACTGTATATATTTTTTATTAATTTTAAAAATTGTATATATTTATTTTATTACAAATGGAATATAACACCACGGAGGAATTAGCGTAAGCTTAAATAATAAACCACGACAGGTGAACCGCAATATGGCGCGGGGGTCACTGTATTTGAAAACTCACAACATCAACCTCAGACGACGTTGAGATTTTTTTTATATATTAGATAGGCTTCTTAAAATATTATCTCGGGTTTATGCTTAAGATAATCCAATGACTGTAAATTATATTATCAACACTGAAAAATTCACGAGTGTCCTTTCTAACAGAAATCTAATTCACCTGGCCTCCATGTTTAATGGATTCATCTGAGTATCATTATCACGAATGGAAATATGAAACCTAATGTCGACCACTCTAATAACTGAACATCACGTAAGTATATATATATATATATATATATATATATATATATATATATATATATATATATATATATATATATATATATATATATATATATATATACCTATATAATTAGATGTATAGGCGTCAAAAGGTAAATTTACGTTTATATCGAACTGTATTGCTAACAACGTATTTAAACGCCGATAAGTCATTGCAATCCAATAATTAAGATTAGCTCAAACAATCGTTTGAAAAGCAGAAAAGCATTACTTTCATATATATACTTCATAATTTAATTATTCTCCACACTTCTTTCAAGGGCATAAAGTATCATTATCTACATCATTAAAGAATTAAAGCAGAAGTAATAAATTAATTTAAGAAGAATGTGTTCCTTATGTTTTGCGGTGGTGAACCGGTAATCACTGCTTCCAAATTATGGTTTCGTGATTAAATATTCTTCTACTCCTGAAGATGTGGTAGACACATCTTTTTTTCAAAATTAGCTGAATTATTAATTATGTATATTAATTAACTAATTATATAAATAATGATGCTCTATAGCATTGAAACTATTGTGCAAATCTATTAATTTATGCGAAATTTGTGTTTTCTAAATTCTGCTTTATACAAAGGCGTAATACATAATTTGTATTAATTATTATCTATATATGTATTTATGTATATGTATGAATATACGTGTATGTATATATATATATATATATATATATATTTATATATATATATATATATATATATATATATATATATATATATATATATATATATATATATATATATATATATATATATATATATATATATCAGGTGGTTAAATTAAAATAAGCAACAAGGATATCCAGAGGTAATGCAGTACGAACGTTTCAAGCGACTCCATTTAATTGAACAATGTAAACATTACCTCAAATACAAAATGTAGAGCAATCTTCAGCTGCAAAAATACATAGAAATTTAGAAATTTAATGAAATTAAATTTGGACAGAAGGACATATTTTTATAATTAACTCACCAAGTAGAAAGGAGGAAAACAAAAAAAAAACTCACCAAGTAGAAAGGAGGAATACAAAAAACATTTTGACTTAGCCAGACCATACAGGCTAGTAAAGAAACATTCTAAGCAGATTTTAACTATCACTGATTCTATTTGTTTCTTTTGGGTTCTGCTTTATGGACAATCTTATCAGACCTAGAGAATCAAAGCTTAAGAGAACAATGGCATTTTCTTTTTAGGGTAAGGGGTAAACAGTATAGACAGTAAACTTGGATGATATAGTTATAAAATTTCTTAGGGTTTGGTGACAAACTACAATAGGGGGGATTCTCTACTAGCAGACTAGTTTATAATGAAACAGGGGAATTCTTATCGTATATTAAAATAAAGTTGCTATATTGTTTGCAGATACAGTAAATGGTTATTCATAGTTTTCATTAATAAGAATAATATATCAGTATTGTTTTAACATGTGCTAAGTTTGAAATACTTTAGATACTAATATTTGCTTAATTAATATGTGAATAAATAAAGGCTAATTATAAATTAATAATGAAATAAAATGAAATAGTGTACATTAATGTAAATAATCAATTAAGGCTGTATACAAAAACAATGAAATTGCATTAATTTAAAATGCTATGGTAAAGTACATTTAGACTGATTTACACCAATATAAAAAAAAAACCATAGATAAGATGTGAAATTAAAATTTTTATGTATTTTGGACTAGAATTTTAAAATTAAACTTAAATATCTGATATCATTAAAAAACAAATTTATTATACAGTTAATATAAAGAATTGGTACACTGGATTTACATGGTATATAATGATGGACTCATCAAGGTTTAAGAAACTGATAAAATTAATGATTGGAATAAACATAGTATATAATGGTGAACTAAACTATTATTAGAGAACATGATAATTATGTACTAATTTAATTAGATTGTACTGTCTTAAATTATCAGGAACTGGTATTAACTAACATATGTAACCCCAGGGCTTATTCTTTGTAAGTGTAGTACTTGTTCTAGCAGTTTCTTTTGCCAAACCGCTAAGTTTCGGGGATGTAAACACACCAACATCGGTTGTCAAACGATGGTGGGTGAACAAACACAGACACACAAACATACACACACATGCATACGCATACATGCATACACTCGCACACACACACATACGCAGTCAAAACTGTCTGACGAACAGGAATGTGAAACTCTGAGTAGCAGTTTTTGTGATAGTTTTGTGATGTTTTTGCAGCTTTAATAATAGAGTACATATGTGTGTGCATGTGTGTGTATCTCTGTGCATGTGTATATATGTGTATATATATGTATATATATATATATATATATATATATATATATAATATATATATATATATATATATATATATATATATATATATATATATATATATATATATATATATATATATATATATATATATGGGAGAATGTACGAAAAAAACAACAACAGACGAGGACAGGTGGTGTAAACAACAAAAGGATGTATTAGTTTGATGCTCGGGAATACAGAAAGTCTTTAACGTTTCGAGCTACGCTCTTCAACAGAAGGATATATATATATATATATATATATATATATATATATATATATATATATATATATATATATATATATATATATACATATATAAATTGAGAGACAGAGAATAGAGACCGGAGGGAGAGTTATATCTCTATCTATATATGTACATCCATCCATTTGTATATACATACACATATGTCTACTAGGCACACTAGAGAACTACACTAAATAAGAAGCTTGTGGCTGCATCCTTGTCTTTCTCTACAAAACAAGGTGTAAGAATAAGCTTGTAGAGACCCACTCATAAAAATGTAATAATGAGTAATTTATGATCAGGTTATAGATATCGCACCAAGATGAAACCCGGAAAAGAAAAAAAGGCAGAAGCGATATTGTTATCATAGATTTTTAAATGACATAGAGCTTAATTTATATGTCAACACTAACAAAAAGACGAACAGACCAAAACGTACGCAAGTGTTTCGGAATTAAAGATTTCGCTGTTTCCGATTGTGGAATGAGTAGAAAAGATGGTGTCAAGATTGGAATGAGCGAAAAAGGATAGATAATGACAATGACGTCAGTTGGTGGAGAAGCATTTTGAAAATTGCGATGACAGAAAGTGGATGATTATATCGGAACGAATATATAAGTATTAGAACACGCTTATAAATGCTACTTACGATTTGCAGGGATTCTTTCTTTTCCTTTTATTGATGAAGAAGTATAACACCATTGTCAGATTTTCTGTGATAGGTTATAAATTTATGAAATGCCAATAATAAAATCTGGTTAATAAAAAGGGAAGTAAGAAAATAAATCATTTTAAAATATTTCGTTAGCGGTAAATTGTCAAAATTTAATGAAAGAAAAACAATTTTAAAGAATATTACTTGAATTGACACCCACACAAAAACACAGGTGCATACATGTCTCTCACTTTCTCTCTCTCTCTCTCTCTATATATATATATATATATATATATATATATATATACATATATATATATATATATATATATATATATATATGTAGGTGTGTGATGTTATAGCATACCATATGTATTTTATGAAATACATATATAAATTATGTGATCATTTATGTATGTATACATACATA
>NC_142931.1:144775366-144787866 GCF_046866305.1 Octopus bimaculoides
AACTTTCCAATTTGTCACTCGCAATGTAACAAGTATTGTAACATTAAAATTATTCTGCACGCAAAGAAATTTATTTTCTATTTAGAAAAGTCATTCCGGAATAAAATAATTTACAAACGAAACGAACTGTTTGCCGTTTCCTTGTAACCATATGATGTCGTCTAATTGTGCGAAAATATTGGAATCTCTATGTTGAACGCTTCCATAAATTATTTCTAACTTTGTGCAGAGGTTTCTACAGAGATAATGGCTCTCTTGTCAAACTCAGTATCATAAGCTAGAGATCATTACAGACGATATCATATAATTATCTTGTAAAATAGGTTTAAGGATTATAATCTCAGTACATTTATTTCTCTGACTATCCAAACAAATAATTTTACTCATGCGCAGAGTTACGTTCAGAATCTTATTTACGATTATTTTATATAAATAGTTGTTCCACTCATCCATATGACTATCATTTTATGACATTTACTTCCTAATATTAGTAAACTTATATCCTCCCTTATTTTCAGCGGAGCTCACGTTAACTTGTGTCTCTCGATATTATAAGCTTCGTCCTAGTCATGACTGACTTTAATGTTAAGATGCATTACTCAACCCATTTTGTTGTCTCCAAGAGAAAAATTCGACCAACAAACATATTTAAAGTATAAGAAAACTTCTATTTTAAACGTTTAGATACACTTCCAAGAGATTTTAAATTTAGTCTTCAGTTTCTTATGAATCTCTGATAAAAACATTTTGGAAATCACTTCAATTAGTTAAGGCTAGCGGTATTACAAATACATTGCTGGCTCCATACGCCTTTCAAATCCAGAACCTTTTCCAATAATAATCATAGAACTCCGTCATCTACTTTAGTTGTATTATCCAATCAGCTGCTCTGTTAACGGAAGTTTTACTCTCTAAATCTTGACTATGTTATCCTGCGACCCAAATAGAAAACGACAGCATCCTGGGAAATTATACTGTTTAAGCCAAAGCTAGCTATGAATTAACTTTTGTAAATATATTCGTACACGAAAGAAACAGGGAAATTATTTTTTCCATAATCTTTTCCTCGTACATATTGTTCTTAAAATAATCAAGACCGACCACAGTTAACACGCGATTGACAATGTCAGGCGACGCATTACCTCCATAGTAATTTTCGTTAAAGTTTACGTCGTAATTTTTGCTTAAGTGAGAAATTATATGAATTTCTAGACACCAAACACTATCAGGGATGTACAAATATAGACAAACAACGAAGAAATTACTTGTAAACTTTCTGTCTTCAAGTAGTTTATTCAAGCAGCAACATGTTCGTTATATAATTGAAAACATAAGAAAACTGAGAATAGCCTGCAACAACAATATTTTAAAGATAACTAAAAGCTCTCAAATTGTTTCTCTTCCAATCTAGAATTTACACACGGACGGGAACGTCAAGTTTAAATCGTTTCTACAATACATATTTCTCTTTTCTTTTACTTTCTAATTGTTTCAGATTGGAGGCGCAATAGCCCAGTGCTTAGAGCAGCGGGATCGTGGTCATAGGATCGCAGGTTCGATTCCCAGATAGGGCGCTGTGAGTGTTTATTGAGCGAAAACACCTAAAAGTTCCACGAGGCTCCGACAGGAGGTGGTGGCGAACCCTTGCCGTATTCTTTCACCACAACTTTCTCTCACTCTTTCTTTCTGTTTCTGTTGTACCTGTATTTTAAAGGGCCAGCCTTGTCACACTGTGTCATGCTAAATCTCCCTGAGAGTTACATTAAGGGTACACGTGTCTGAGTGGAGGCGCAATGGCCCAGTGGTTAGGGCAGCAGACTCGCGGTCATAGAATCGCACTTTCGATTCCCAGACCGGGCGTTGTGAGTGTTTATTGAGCGGTGAAAACACCTAAAAGCTCCAGAAGACTCCAGCAGAGAGCGATGGCAAATCCTACTGTACTCTTTCACCACAGCCTTCTCTCACTCTTTCTTTCTGTTTCTGTTGTACCTGTATTTCAAAGGGGCCAGCCTTGTCACACTCTGTGTCACGTTGAATCTCCCTGAGAGTTGCATTAAGGGTACACGTGTCTGTGGAGTGCTCAGCCACTTGCACGCTAATTTCACGAGTAGGCTATTCCGTTGATCGGTTCAACTGGAACCCTCGTCGTCGTAACCGACGGAGTACAACGACTTGTTTCAGACATTAGACTACAGCCATGCTGAATCTATCCCACTACAGTGTTTTAAGCCCGGTATTTATTGAATAGGTCTCTTCTACCGAAATGTTAATTCACGGGAAAGTGAACTCACCAACACTGCTTTTCAAGCTGTGGGAAGGAGGGAACAAACAAAGAAACACGGACACAAAAACACACACACACACACATATACATATACGACAGGCTTCTTTCAGTTTCGGGTCTACAAAGTTCACTTGGAAGGCTTTGGTCGGCCTGAAGATGTATTAGACAACAATCACACAAGGCGCCACGCAGTGAGGCTGAATCTGGGACCATGTGCTTCGAAAGAAGACATCTTTCCATACAGCCACACCTGCGCCTATATATGTACGTATGTACATTTTCTAGATATGTGTATATATATGTGTGTTATATAGAATCGCATACATGCATGTACATATATTCTTGTTTCTGTGTGAGTGCGCATTTCTATATAAAAGGAAGATTCGTTTTGTAGATCTGATATCTCTTGCTGCAGTTCTCTAACAATATTTTAGTTGAAGGGCAGCGAGCTGGCAGAAACTTTAGCATGCTAGGGTCGATTAAATAAGTAACAGTTACGCACTGGGGTCAATCTAATCGACTTAATGCTTTTGTCTGTCCTTGTTTGTCCCCTCTGTGTTTAGCCCTCTGTGGGTAATAACGAAATAATTTTTTTTTGTTTCGTTAAACTTTTACATAATCGCCCGAAAACTGGCATCGAAATGAAAATCAGATTAGCGATTTGTGAATTTTCAAATTTCTCAAACATTATTTTGTATATCAATTTTTATCTATCTGTCAGTCTGTCTCTCTATCTATTTATCTATCTGCCCCTCTCATTCTCTCTCCCTTTCTCCTTCTCTCTCTCCCTCTCTCTTTCTCTCACACACACCTGACTGTATGCATATCTCTCTATATATATATGTCTATATGAACATACATCAAAGTATATATATATATATAATATATAATTTGCGGGTCATTCTTGTGTAGGGGCAATGCGAATCTTTTTTGTATCGTTATTGTAGAATATTACCGCCGTAGCTAGTATATATGTATGTGTATTTATATATATATATGTGTGTGTGTGTGTATGAATATATGTATGTATATGTGTATGTAAGTATGTTAGCATATATGCATGTATGCATATTTATACGCGCGAGTGTATGTGTGCGTGTTTGTTTGTGTGGATGTCTGCGTATGTGTGTGTTTGCATTTGTGTGTGTGTGGGGGGGGGGTATGTGTGTGTGTGATTGTGCATATAATATAGACAGAAACATTGAAAGTGAGAAAACCAGAAAGAATTCAGAAAAACAGAACGGTAGTGCACTAAAAAAACGTTTGGAATTTTTCTGTCACACCTCACACAAATTTTCTCACAACCACATCATTTTTTCATGCTTTGTGTTTGTTTTTTGTCTTAGACGTTTGCTCAGATTCTGCAATCTCCTCTGATGTCCATCTTTAACAACTTCACAGACAGCAGAGGGGTAAATAAGGACACTACTACGAAATAACAACTTAATCGATATATCGATTGATCATATACCAGCCTCTGTTGTGTGAATACGAATGATGCAGTGCTTATGATTAGAAGAAATTTGAGTTTTACATTAATTCTTATTTCTTTACTGTCCACAAGGGGCTACACACAGAGGGGACAAACAAGGACAGACAAACGGATTAAGTCGATTATATCGACCCCGGTGCGTAACTGGTACTTATTTAATCGACCCGGAAAGGATGAAAGGCAAAGTCGACCACGCCGGAATTTGAACTCAGGACGTAGCGGCAGACGAAATACCACTAAGCATTTCGTCCGGCGTGCTAACATGTCTGCCAGCTCACCGTCTTTACATTAATATCTATACATTAATTCTATACACCTTGTTATCTGGTTATATATCCGATATTTTCATATTAGGAGTGGCTGTGTGGTAAGAAGCTTGTTTCCCAACCACATGATTCCGAGTTCAGTCCCACTGCGCGGCATCTTGGTTAAGTGTCTTCTACTATAGCCACGGACCGACCATAGCCTTGTGAGTGGATTTGGTAGACGGAAACTGAAAGAAACCCGTTGTATATATACGTATATATATATGTGTGTGTGTTCGTGTGTATGTTTGTGTGTCTGTCTTTGTTCCCCCAACATTGCTTGACAACCGTAACTTGGCGGTTCGGCAAAAGAATAACTAAGCTAATAGTAGATATAATGAAATATAAATTGATATCATAAAATATAAAATTCTACTTAAAAATAATTATAAAACTATCGAATGAAATAGGAATTACAAGAAAATAGGAGTTACAATTTCTTGAAAATAGCACCATGTTGTTTTACAAAAGTAAGATTGCAGTAAAAAATATATGATTGTGAAAAACTCTATGTCTGAATGCATAGAAAGTCTGTTAAGATGCTGTTCATGATATTTCTTCTCAATCGGAAACTACAAATTGCCGGCAGCAACAGTAGCAAAAACATTATGTAATTATATAGCTAATGTATTACCTCCTAGTTTTTTTTTATCATTTTCTTGTTGTTTGGTGCTTGTTTTCTTTTTGAAGGATTTCTTAGGCAAGATCTTTCGTTGATATCGTATTTTCCCATAGAAGGCGGGTAAGTGGCAGAATCGTTAACGCGCCTGAAAATTCTCAGTGGCATTTCTTTCGACTTTCAAATGCCACCGGGGTCGACTTTGCCCTTCGTCCTTTCGAAGTCGATAAAATAAGTACCAATTGGTCACTGGGTCGATGTAATCGACTTACTCCCTCATACCCCCAAATTGCTGGCCTTGTGCTAATATTTGAAATCGATATTGTATTTCCTTCCTGACTGGAAAATTTGTCTTGTATTTCCTAGTGTTGAATATAGTAGAACCGTATCTCCTACTGCCCCCATATCCATTGCTATCTGAAGTTTTCACAACCCTACCATTATGTCACTATCAGAATCTCAATGACTGAATATATCAAATGGAACGTACGTCAGCATAAAATAATAAATATATAATATTTCTGGTGACGTAATGCTGTAATAGAATCTGTAGACTGTTGTTGCAAACACTCGTAGTATTTTGCACGTAGTATTTTATCCCTGTTGCCAATACAAGTCAAATTGGTATAACATCTAATAACTGAATTAGTGTTATATTATGAATACAAGACAACCACGAGGGTGGATTATTGTATCAAGTAAAACCTATTTTCTATAATTGTGTGACCATGTGCCAATTTCTGAAATAATTTTATATTTTCTTTTGACAGAGATCAATAGAGCTTAATTATCTTAGATCCTTTGGCACAGTCTCGACATTGGCAACTGTCGTGTCAATACACAGATTTAGAATGATTTAGTCAGAAAAATACAGAATGTCAATGTTTTGTGTTGGGGAAAAGTAAAATCAATCTAATCGATACAAGAATATTACATTTACAAAGTTTATTGTCGTTGTCGGAATGAAAACACTGACGTGGGAATGAATTTTTCTTTTCTAAGAACCAAATATATTATTATCAAATAATTTGACGAATTTCAGCCAGCCCTTGTCGCTTCTACGAAAAATATTGTTTTGTATCAGATTCTAAATTTGTATTTTTCTGTGTGTGTCAATGGTAAATCATTTTTAAGAATCTATGATCAGTTTTCTTTAATTGTCCATTATTTTTTACTAAAAGGAATCACACAGCATTAGCAGGCTATATATGACCAATATGAAAAAGTGTGGCAGCTACATCATAAAAGAGTCGGGTAATAACAAACGAAGCACTGTAACCTGTCAGTTGTCAGGTTACAAATGTGTGACGGAAATTTTGGCACTTCATGAAACATATTTAAATTGAAAGTGAATTTAACAAACTTATGAGTCATTAAATGGTTCCTCCATGCTGTAGTTCCTTCTGTTGCAACACAGACTTAGATTAAGACACTTGAAAGACAATTACAATTCCAAAATATGAGCGTCCTATATTTAAAATTCCATGGCTGCTTTTCGCTTCTGCACATATTGGTCGCAATACAAATCTGAAACGAGAAGCAGTTTCGAATTCTAGCTAAAGCAAAAATGAATATCTTTCAAAAATAATTACAAAAGAAATAATTAGTTAAGTGCCGTCGCCATGAAAATAATGTTTACGTAGCTAATTACAATTGAATTTTCAGACCTGATTGAGATACCGGATGTAGCCTGTGACCGCATCGGAATCTATCGACGCGTCGTGAGAGACGTGGCCAACCGGAAGAATGATACACAAATTCCCATTAGTGCTGTATCGGCAGACTGCATCGGACTACTCTCTAACTCCTGCCTCGTTCTGAAGATTGTTTGAGGGTATGAAACCGTTAGCAACATGATACAAACTTTCTTCTTCTTCTTCTTCTTCTTCTTCTTCTTCTTCTTCTTCTTCTTCTTCTTCTTTTTCTTCTTCTTCTTCTTCTTCTTCTTCTTCTTCTTCTTCTTCTTCTTCTTCTTCTTCTTCTTCTTCTTCTTCTTCTTCTTCTTCTTCTTCTTCTTCTCATGTACAACGTTTATAACTTCTACTACTTATTGCTTTTAAATTAAATGAAAACATCTGTACTTCTAGTTTAGAATAAAAGAAACTGAGATATAACAATTTACTCTTCATCGATAAATTTTTCGGGCAAGGAGGCACTTGCTTTTGTAACTGTGGCGTATCCACACATTTTCCCTTATTTACATTTGACCAATGTACAGGAATTTTGTTTAGTTTTGGTTAGCAATGAAAACAAAGCCAATTTTGCTGCTTGCTTCGTTCGTGTGATAGTTATTCTCTTGTTGGTTGGCGTTTCATTAAATATTTTTCTTTTATGCATTCTAAAATTAGATATCCTTGGTTATATCTGTGTTAAATTAAAATTTGTAGTGTTTCATTTTCTTCTAAAACCCTTTTTCTGTATTCAGTTTATTTGTCATTGTATTCCTTGTGGCCACAGCTAATAATAGACCATCGTCCCGTTCCTTCAAATTTGGCCATACACACCGAAGAAACTCATAAATGAAACAAAATGGATAATTGCAAACAAATGCTCCACAAAACAAATATCTAAAATGACTCTTCAATTTCTCCTCCCCACCCTCGATGTGGTGGGCATTCAAGAATTGACCCGATACATTTTGTTTGGCACAAAGAAAGGATACAACACACTCCATTCATGAGATAATAATAAAAGAAAGTCCTCTCCATATAGCTTTGCGAAATGCATGATTACAAAGATCATCACTCCTATTTCTTCTTCTTCTTCTTCTTCTTCTTCTTCTTCTTCTTCTTCTTCTTCTTCTTCTTCTTCTTCTTCTTCTTCTTCTTCTTCTTCTTCTTCTTATTATTATTATTATTATTATTATTATTATTATTATTATTCTACTACTACTACTACTACTACTACTACTACTGACGATAATAGTAAAAACAGCAGCAGCAATAACAACAACAACAACAACGATAATAATAATAATAATAATAATAATAATAATAATAATAATAATAATAATAATAATAATAATGATAATGATAATAATTGTTCTTAGTGTTATTTCTTTCACCTGTTTTAATTAGTCGAAAGAAAATTAATAGCTGTCGACTTCGCCATTACAACGACTGAAAATTAAATACACAAAACAATGTGTGTGTGCGTTCATGTGTGTGTGTATGTGTGTGTATTTGTTTGTGTGCATGTGTGAGTGTCAGTGTGCGTGTGCATGTGGGTGTGCATGATGTATGAGTGCGTGCGTGAATGAAGCGTACACGTGTATGTGTTGAATGTGACTCTGTGCACGGGAGTGTGTGTGTGTGTGTGTGTGTGTGTGTGTGTGTGTGTGTGTGTGTGTGTGTGCGCGCATGTGTGTGTATGTTTGTGTGTGTGTGTGTAAATGAAATAAATAGTTTCGAAATGAGCGAAGATTTCCAAGATAAAACCATGACGTCTCTCTTGGCGTGCTTTTATCTCTTAGTTCTATTCTTTCTTTACCATTTCATTTGAAGATGCTGGAATTCATCCCTGAAAATAAATTATTTTGGAAAGAAGAAAATGAAGGTCTTTATTTTTTATTTCTCTACATTTTATATTCTTTTTTGCACTTTCATGCATTTTATTGATCACTATTATTATCGTTATTATTATTATTATTATTATTATTATTATTATTATTATTATTATTATTATTATTATTATTATTATCATTATTATTACCTTTGCACAGCTTCTAACGCTGGAGATGTACTACGGTGGCAGCTGTTCACTACCAGTGAACTAATGTAACACCTCTTATTTTTCAAGCACCTACCGGAGTATTCGAGCAGTTCCAAGCAGTGTTGTTTTCTGCAAGTGCTCCACCCTTATTGGAGCCCCTATTTATTTTAATTTCAAGGTCTTTGTACTTTGACAATTTCACCACTTCTTTTTTTGACAATATTTTGATCAGAAGGGATTGTAATGTCTGTCAGTAAGCAGGGGTTTTTTGTTTCCTAATCCTTGATATTTGGGGGGCAATTAGCTTTATTTCTTTGTCGGTTTGAACCGCCATATTTCAGATGATTTTGGCCCGGTCGTTGTCTTGTACATTGTTTGGCACATGTTTATACCACCTATTGTCAATTTTAATGTTGTAATGTTGGCATATTGTCCAGTGGATATACACACACAGTCACATATACACACCACGCGTGAGCGCGCGCACACACCTAGACACGCACGTATTTCTAATTACATATATATACATACGTATATATGTGTACATATTGAGCATATATATATGTATCACATATATGCGTATATGAGCGTGTGTGCCTATGTGTATGTGTATGTGTTGGTCAACTCAATTGAAATAGAACGACAGTTCTATTATTATAAAGGGAATTTTAGCGATTATGTTTGCAGCTGGTGGACACCAGTAACAAGTATCAAATGCCTTGTGGTTTTTCCATCCATAGTTATTAATAGGATAAGAACGGTCATTATTTTCAGTGTTTGTGACCGTTCCAAAAGGACAACTGACTGGAATTCTCTTTAGATAAGTTTTTCGTTTCATTCATATTTTTTTATCACAAAGAAAGTTGTTAACAGGCAATATTCGTAACTTCCTCACCAGAATTTCAAGATTTCTATCACCAATAAATTTTGTCCTGTCTTAGAATCATTTCCGTCTTCAGAGATGCAACATTTTTTTCTCTTTTGGACATAACCTAGCAATTAAACTATGGATATATAATTGTTTTTCTACTCATTTTTTTTCTCTGTGATAACCACATATGGCTGGCGTATACTTATCATCCAGTCGGTAACATCTTAAACCTAACTCAAGGGCTCAACGCTCATTCATTTTTTTCAGGTACTCTAGAGTATTGTTATACCATTTAGAGAATTCAGTTGTAGATCTGATAGTATTTCAATATATTAACTAGCGCCAGGGCTCAGCTGTTTTCTCATAGCTTTGTAATCATTCAATGAGAGCTAATAACATTGTATCCTCTAAGCACATTTTCTATTATCTCATCAAATTCTCTTCTCACATAGCTTTTAGAGTTTCCTGACGTTAGCAATATTGATTTCTTCTCGTAGTTGGTGTTAAGGTAAAGCTTTTCTGCTGCAGTTGTCAGCTTCTTTCTTTACTCTAAGAGTTAGATTTAGCAATCATAACTCATACGTCGCAAATTTCTTCATAAATTCTCCGGGGATTCTTACAAAGATAGATGCACATTCGCACTTGATGGATATTTTTTTCCTTTCTTTTAACGGTCGCTGATGACTTATTCTGCATATTTGTGACCTTGTGTCAAGGTTATAAGTTATTGTTAATATTATTGTTGTGTACTTTTTCTTTCATTTTCTCTCTTTATTTTAGTTATTTTAATTTATGCTTACATTGTTACTGGGTTATGAAGATGACATTAAACGACGTACGTGAGACAGTTCTGTGCATAATATGGCGCCAAATTACTCTCAGTTGAAATATCACCAAGGTTGACATAGTGCTAGAAACAGTTCAGCCCTGATTAATTACAGATAGCCAGGAAAGACCCATATCGGAATACTGCTCATATATACTGAAAGGGGTCCTGCTACAAGTCCGAACATTATAGATCGCATCTAAAGACGAGACCCAGTAAAAGGGTCAAAGGTGTTGTCGTTTCTCTCTCATTAAGCCACAAATTGATAAATCTATATCGCGTTTTACTATGATTTACCGTGTAATGTTGCCGTCTCTGCTCTGAAGTTCATCGTGTAATTAGTTTAGTTGACTATATTATTGTATGAAGATGTTTTCCTAACGTCTCTCATCGACCAAATAAAGTTTGTAGGAAGAGGCACAGCCGAGAAAGATCGGAGACTTATCAGATTCAGCGACCAAATAATTTAGCCGTAAGGTAGACATTTTTCCAAGTCCCGAGAAGTCTGCCATTCAAATTATTGAGCAGATTAAGGTGAAATACTATTTAACGATATAGTGTAATTTAATGAATGATATTGAGAGGGAGAGGGGGGGGGGGACGAGAGAGAAATAGCGCTTACGGTTGGGTGGCTGGGGGTGGGGTAAGAGCGAGATAAAGGAAGGAAAAAGAAAGGAAAAATCAGTGCTAATACTGAATTATATTTAGCGAATGTTTTCCTTTGTCTTCTGTTGCTATGTTTGAAAAATATCTGTTAGGAAACAGGTTCAACCAAACAAACATATATACACACAAAAAACAAACAAACAGAAGCACACAACACACTGGTACAGACATACATACACGTGCACACACACACACGTACAAACACGCGGCCACACACCCACTTACACTGACAGACACGTATACACACACACAAATATAAAACTAGGGAGAGGTCAGAGTCAGTAGAAATGAGGTCGACAATTAAAGGCTGGACTTTCATGAAATTGCACAGGAATTCCCGGACAAAATTATTAATAACTTATTAAAATATTTATTTGCCGGTGGCGATGTTGTGGGAGAAGTTAGAAATAGAACTTGTAGAGATTTTGCAGTCGATAACAACAGGCTTTTATTGAATTAAGTCAATGAAAAACATGTCTGTCAAATAACAGAGGTCTAACATAGCTTTTCGCCATACCCTGGTTTCAACATCCGCTCTATGAATTATTGAGTACGATCTTTAATAAGCTGTTCGTGCGTGTGTATAACAGGCATGAATACACAGCTACTTGCCTGTACGGCAATTTACGCTTAAACATCCACACACCCACACATACATATATGTGTATGCGTGTATCCATATATATATATATATATATATATATATATATATATATATATATATATATATATATACATACACACACACATATACATACATACAAACATATATATATATATATATATATATATATATATATATATATATATATATATATATATATATATATACATACACACACACATATACATACATACAAACATATATATATATATATATATATATATATATATATATATATACATATATATATATATATAGGGATAATATAAACACATAGACACACTTACACACAGACTCACACACAGTATCCACCTTTAACCCGATCAACACAAACAACGTAGATGAACAACAAAATACAAAGACCAACAACAACATCAACAAAACCAAATATGAATAAAGATTAAAAACAAACCAAAAATGTTAGATATAAAAAAGGAATAAAACCAGCCTTGAAGCTAACGAGAATTCCATTAGTTGCTGTGATATTAAAATTGTCCAATGACAGAGGAATGATGCGGAAATAGAATTTGTACCAACGGCTATTGAGAGATTGCAACAAACGACACAAACTAAATGCTTCACGTGGGCTTTCGTGTACATACATATGACATCTGGTACATACACACAGGCGGAATTACACACAAACATCCACAAAGTAACTAATCAGAAACGCATAAATTTCATTTTTCTGTGATTAGTAGGACTGGTTCTCTCGACAGACCGGCCTCAATGTAAAGAAGAATACGTAACTGGCTGAGAGTGTAATCTTTTATGTTAAAGATTCTTTTTTTTATATATACTTATTCTTCAATAGCTTTCCTAAAACTATTAATGTTTCACACTCTCGGCATCATCCACAGAATGAGTGGACGAAATGGTAGCTGTGACATATTAGAGACGCGTTTTGTAGAGGACTGCAAAGGGTCAAGAGGAAATTACTGTAACTGTAAAATCTTAGTGGTTAAAAAGTCACAAAAATATTACTTTAAGAAAATGCAAATGGTTTACATCGAAAAACAAAATTTATTAAAATATTACGAAGTTATTTCTATTAATGTTAAT
>NC_142931.1:144797866-144812866 GCF_046866305.1 Octopus bimaculoides
CAAGAGACTGCAGTAGCATACGATAGATTAAATTCGTAAGGAGAGTAGCACAGCTTTGCTGCAGTCCAAAGATGGTAAAAGTGTAAAGTAGAATGTGTGTGTGTGTGTATGTGTGTATGCATGTGTGTATGTGTGCGTGTGTGAGTGTGGATAGATTCAGGGACATGTGCAAAAATATGTGTGTGATGTGTACATAAATATATTTTCGTAAGTATATATGTGTGTGTGTATATATATATATATATATCCATACATATATAAACATATATGTATGTTTATATATGTATATATATATATGCAAATATATGCACATAAATGCATATACACACACGTACAAACACGCGGGCACAAACACACTCACCCACACGCATACACACACATATATATAAATTTATATATATATATATATATATGTGTGTGTGTGTGTGTGTATGTGTGTGTGTGTGTGTGCGCGTGTGTGTGTGTGTGTGTGTGTGTGTGTGTGCGTGCGTGTGTGTGTGTGTGTGTGTGTATAACGGCGCTTCAAAATTACATTCCGATGTGAAAGTCCTTTCAAAGAATGTAAGACTGAAATGGTAAGAAGTTGCAAGATATGACTTTCATTACGATGCCTCCTAATGGAAAAGAAGAATGCTAAGAAATGGTTTCTGAAAAATTCTTCGCTGATAAATAGGCTCGGCGTCACAAGAACTTATCAGTAAGAGAGATTGTACCTATAATCTACACTAATTTTAAACTTCAAAGCTGTTACCGCTATTAAATACATGCATCAGCCATATATATATATATATATATATATATATATATATATATATATACATATATATATATATTTATACATGTGCACTTCGCAAATACGCATGCGCACACGTGCCTGGAGAGAAGCACGCAAACACACGCGTATATGCATGTGTGCGTATGTGCGTATACGTGTCTTTCTATATGTCTTTGGTTATATTTTTTGATACAGGCAACTACACAGACGTATAGACGGGCGTATATGTATGTATGAATGTATGTATATACGTGTGCCTGCATATGCAACTCAGTGTAATTATATATATGCACGTTTATATATATATATATATATATATATATATATATATATATATATATATAGAGAGAGAGAGATAGATATATATGAATATGGGAAGAGACAAACATGGGGAGGGAAAGTGAGCAACAGAGAGGCAGAAACGTCACTGTATGTAATGCATCTATGCATTTATGTATGTATGCGTACGTATGCGTTTGTGTGAGCGTGTGAGGCATTTCTGCGTTCGTGTGTCTATTTAGCTTTAAGGCTTCTTTATGTGACTGTGTTGATAGCGAGCTAGAAAGACTGAGATAACTGACGCAACTGGTAAATCTGTTGAGCAGCGCTGCAGTACACACAAGACTTACTACTTCAGCAAATGATTCTAACACTGTAAAATACCGCTGATACATAATCCCATTAGTTGCTAGCAGAGGGAAAGATTATCTTCACAAGCGACATAGCAGAAACGAAGTTCTCAAAAGCTTAATTAAACTCTGTCTACATATTAATGCCAGCTTTATCTCTGCTATCAACTAATTCTAATCCGGTGAATTTAATAACAAAAGATAACACATAAATCTCTTTCCATTATTGCTTGGCTCATTGATAGAAGCGACTTGCTTGTTGAATTGCGCCTTATCAACAGGCAATGGGATTCTCTTGACGAAATAAACGGCGACTTTGAAGTCTGGCTTTGGAAATTGCTGAAGGTTGTGGTGCCGAGTCGTAAATTATAATGCGTAAATATGTATGCGTGAGTATGTATGTATATATATATATATATATATTTATGTGTGTGTGTGTGTGTGTGTCATTTTGTATGTATATATATATTTATATGTATATGTACATAGACCTATGTATATATATATGTGTGTGTGTGTGTGATTGTGTATGTATATATATATTTCTATGTATATGTACATAGACATATGTATATATATATATATGCATATGCATATATGTGTGTGTGTGTGTGTATCTATGTATGCATGTATGTCCATATATATATATATATATGTATGTATATACATTATATATATATATTTACTCGTATATGTGTGTGTATGTATGTATATGTATGTGTGTATATATATATGTATGTACATATGTATGTATGTATGTATGTATGTATGTATATATATGTGTGTATATATTTTATATATATAGTCACTCGTATGTGTATGTATATATTATATATATATATATATATACATACATATATATATATATATATATATATATATATATACATATATATATATATATATATATATATATATATTATCAGTATTATATATGTTATATGCGTATATGTGTATGTGTCTGTGCCATATTTCTATTTCACTCTCCGACCCCTCACACCTCATTAGACACGCTCACATATACACCACAACGCAGACCTTCTCCCTCCTTCCACTTCTTGCTTTTAGATTTTTTCCTCCTCCCTCTTTGTTTCCCTACATAGCTGCCGCTGTCAATGTTCCCCACCTATTCAAACCTTCACTGCAATTTACCATATTACATTGAGAAGGCGGCCAACCGGCAGAATCGTTAGCACGCCGGGCGAAATGCTTAGCGGTATTTCGTTTGTCTTTACGTTCTGAGTTCAAATTCCTCTGAGGTCGCCTTTGCCTTTCATCTTTTCGGGGTCGATAAATTAAATACCAGTTGCGTACTGACTTCGGTCAAATTTCGGGACTTGTGCTTAGAGCAGAAAAAACATTACTATATTGCATGATTTCTGCAACTAAATCAAACTTTTCTGTTTGACTTGAAACTGTCAATATTTGAAGAAAGAACACCTATCACCCGAAGAACCTCCATGTTTCCTACTCATAAACAAACCATTCACAAACTTCGCTAAAATATTCCTATTTCTCGTAAACTTCGTTAAATCTCTTATATTCACCGCAAAGACCCTAACACACACACACACACACACACACACACACACACACACACACACACACACACACACATACTCAAACATGCACACACAAAGACACAGAGGTACACACACACACATAAACAAGAACACACAACCATGAATATGCAGAATACATACATATATACATACAATCGTACGCACATACATACATATATATGCGCACACACACATACATACATTCATATACACTGACATGCATACATACATACATACATACATGCATACATACAAACATGTGTATGCACACACACACACACTGACCCACATACATGTGTATAAACAAACAAAATGAACGCAGCTTGAATAATGGATAGAGTCAACAACTATTGAAAAGGTTGCAAGACGCAACGAAAATTTTAGAAAAATAAAGAAGAAAATTAGTAGAAATTTTACCGGTGAGTTTGTTAAATTATAAGGCACTAAAAGAGAATGACTCTCCCCAGACAGAACAGAATCTGCTTCAACACACGAACTCACATAAAGAATCTGGCAAACCAAATCCAATAACGAAATATTATTACAAATTGTATCAAAAATCGTTAAAATATTTTGTGTATCGTAGAAGTATGCCAGTTTTATTGGTTATACTTTTAACAAAATCTTATGTGGACCATCAAGAGCCATGTGAACTCCGGGCGAAAACCACTGATTTAGCCAATGTCGACCTAAATATGCAAAAAGGTGGACTTGTCAAGACTGGAATACGTTTCAGTGTAAGTCCACAATCACGCCTGGCACATGGCTAAACAACACGAAGAAGGAGTGAGTCCCACGACCTGCTATAAATAGCAGCTAAATCTCCCTCAAAATCACACCTTGCTTTGTTTACTATGGGAACAACCCATTAGGTGATGCAAAGAGATGGTCAAGCCTGGAATGGCTTTTGTCAGATATTATTGGTCAGGTTGTTACTGTTGTAGCTAAATAGTAAAAGACTATCTCAAGAACACAAGAACCTCCAACATTACGACGGCGTTTACCATTAATACCACATCCAACACCGCTACAACCACCACAGCCACCACCACTAACACATCCGACTCTACCAGTTCAAACATTGCACAATCTATCAATCAATCAATCGCTAATGATGTAAAAGAAAAAAAATAATAATCGATCTAAAGGGAAACAAATGATGATAACGAAAACTAGGATGGCGCCGATGAAGAGGAAGCGGTCGTTGGTGGTGTAAACGATGACGATGATGACGATAATGATGATGAAGATGATGATGATGATGATGATGATGATGATGATGATGATTATGATGATGATGACGATGATGGTGATGGTGATGGTGATGATGAAGATGATGATGATGATGATAATGATGATGTTGAAGACGACGATGATGATGATGATGATGAAGATGGCAGCTTCGATGAAAGTGTTGACGATGTTGGTGCTGCTGATGGTGATGATGATGATGATGATGAAAATAATAGTGATGCTGAACATGATGATGATGGTGGCGGTGGTGGTGGTGGCGGCGGCGGCGGCGGCGGTGGTGGTGGTGCTGCTGGTGGTGGTAGTGCTGGTGCTGGTGCTGGAGGTTGTAGTGGTAGTGGTGGTAGTGGTGGTGGTGGTGGTGGCGGTGTTAATGATGATGATGCCGATGATGAGGATGAAAGAGGAGGCGTCTGACTAGATGTAGGTTCTTGATTGTGAAATCACTGATGTCTCATAGAACTATAGCCAATAGCTAATTAGAAGGGTCTATTGGATCTAGTATTGATTAGTTTTGATTAATGATCAGTGATTGCTACTACGCACCACAGCCACCATCACCACCGAAAATAACAACAACAACAACAAACTCTATACCACTATATTACTGCACCCCTACCATTTCCGTTCCATTGTAGGACTTTGTTAATACACCACCACATACAGAACTATCTCTGATTTAACCACCATCTATAGTATATCTACTCCTCTCTCTCTGTCTCTCTGTCGCTCTCTCTCTCCCTTACTCGTCCTCTCTCACTCACTCGTCCTCCCTCCCTCTCCCTCTCTCTCTTTCTCTCTCACTCTCTTTTATTGATCGTGTTAATATTTGCATGTGTATGCATGTGTATCTACACACGTAGAAACACACACACACACACACACACACACACACACATACACACACACACACACACACACACACACACACACACACACACACACACACACACAGGGGCTCTTTGCAGGATTTTTAAACGCATAAGATTATAGAATGTACTGCAATTTGGACAGTCTTTAATGAAAATGTTTTTAAGAATATTGTTTTCGCCAGACAATTCTCAGGTCTGTCCTCTCTCAGGGCATTCTGCCCTTATTAGATCATATTAGTCCAATCAAAATATTTTCGTTTATATATTCTTACTTATGATACACCTCTGTGTCTTCTAATTTAATTCTAAAATATTATTTGAATTTAGATTTGTTTATTACAACTTTTATGACTTGCCAATATATTTATCACTGTATAAAGGTGGGGCTTGTTACAGTCTTCGCAACAGGTTCTCAAAACCAGAAATCGTGCTCTTCTCTAGACAACCTTTCTTTAGTTTAAAAATGAATTTCTGGTTCATCCGTAAATATAAAAGCCTGATATCTTTAATCTACAACCCGAGCCTACATCCCCTCTTCTGTTTCCCTGTCTAACATTTGTTTTTGCGAAGACATCCCCACAATTTCAGTGTTTTAGAAATTGCTTGTTTTACTTTCGCCAATCAGATACCAACTTCTTAGTTGGAGAAGGTTCGAAAATAGCTTGCAGTAGCTCTGTTGTCATTTTCCAATCAATTTTACACTGGCTTCTCCTTTCAGCTACTCCATTATGTTGGAGTAGTTATAATCAGAATAGTCAATATCTGAATGGTCGTTTAACCAACAATAGATTGCCAATATTTATAAATTAAAAACAAATTTTATAATTGAAATCTTAACGAAGTTCAACTAAAAATATATCGTTTGTTACTATCAAATGCACAAATACTGGGTACTAAGTTACAGTCTATAAATATGACTTTTCATCTTGATCGAGATTTCATATTTACGAATCAGAGACGGTTTATTGCATGAGGTCGATATGTCATACAGTGGTCCGCTAGTTTACTAGGGGCAGATAAATGTCCTCAAAACCACACTGAGTGACTCTACAGTTCGATTTTTAATTATCGTTCTTAAACCAGTGGATTCCAGATATGCTGATGGCCCCTAAAGGAAGCCCGATAACTTTCAATTCTTAAGAAAGAGAGAGTCTAAAATATATTTGCTAATAAACCAACATAATGGGAGTATGGTCAAATTGTTGTATATGCAGCTACACTCCAGTCAATAAGAACCCTGTATATGTCACTTCCAATAGAGTCACTGCAAAAAAGCTTCGGAAAGACATTCTAACTCAACAAAATGTCTTATAAATGCCAGAAAAATGTTCATCAATTATCAAAACGTGAAAGATAGACACACTGATAGATAGATAGATAGATAGATAGATAAATAGATAACCTTTTATTAACCACACAGGGCTGTACACAGAGGGGACAAATACAATTGTAAAGCTTTTCTTTTAGAAAAAAAGAAGATAGGTAGATAGAGACAGACAGATAGATAGATAGACAGACAGAGACAGATAGAAAGATAGAGAGAGCGAGAGACAGACATACAGACAGACAGATAGACAGATAGACTGACTGACAGATAGATAGATAGATAGATAGATAGATAGATAGATAGATAGATAGATAGATAGATAGATAGATAGATAGATAAATAAATAGATAGATAGATAGAAAGAAACGACACCCTTTGAAAGAATATCGTTTCATCTTTAATGAGAATCTCCCGTGCAGAGAGCAAAATTATATTTAATTATGCATTATATTCAATTCTTGAGATTATAAATCTTGCCCAGAAAGGTTCAGGTGAACAACCACAGCAAAAT
Source organism: Octopus bimaculoides (assembly GCF_046866305.1). Classification (NCBI taxonomy): domain Eukaryota; kingdom Metazoa; phylum Mollusca; class Cephalopoda; order Octopoda; family Octopodidae; genus Octopus; species Octopus bimaculoides. The sequence goes on from NC_142931.1 coordinate 144,804,794, forward strand.
CCCCCAGTATATTGTAGGGTAATGATATACCGAAGTTTACGTTTACCTTGCAATCTTCGGCAGTTGAAATGCTTTCAGCTGATTTCGTAGTTTACAACGAGTCCGGCATTTCTTTCCATACATCTCCAACCAATATGGACACGCAGATAAGGTACACATTAAGGACAACACGAAGAAACACACAATAATTGCTTGCCTCGTGCTTTTACAATGAAGGACATACTATACATCTATGCATACAAGCATATAGTCACACAGAGGCACGCAAATCCGCATAAACAGAAACATACGAACTCATATAAAGACAGGAAGAAACAATATGGCCGAGGCAAGAATGATTTTTGCTTGTTTCACAGAAACTGCATGGCATCAAAGATGACCATTTATATTTGCGCCATATATTCTGCAGTCCATTCCCGATACCCTTCACGCTGAATGGGATTTAACCTCCAGCATAAAACAACCTTAGCCTGGAAGTTTCCATTATCTAACACACTATCAGCAGTTTCTACTGAAGGTCACAGTGTTTCGAGCCACGGTCGGGATTACTTCCACCGAACTTGATGTGCAATAAATACACTGACATACGCACGCACACAGACACAGATGCCCGCACACACACACACACACAAACACGCATACACATACACACGCACTCATACACAGACTAACTCTCACAAACATACGTAAGTGTATCTATATATATGTCTGTATATATATATATATATATATATATATATATATGTGTGTGTGTGTGTGTGTGTGTGTGTGTGTGTACATACATATATATATAATATATAGTATATGTATAAAAATATAAATGCACATATATGTGTCTGTCAGCATGTATATATATATATGTATATATATATATTTATATATATATATATATATATATATATATATATATATATATATATATATATATATATTTATATATATATATATATTAAAAGGATATGTATAAACACGCATATACTCATAAATATATAAATACACATATGTATATATATATATATATATATATATATATATATATATATATATATATATATATATATATATATATATATGTATATATTTACATGTATATGTAGTATGCATACGTGTGTGTATATATGTATATATATGTACTTTCGTACATCCATACTTCGACACACACACACACATACACACACATACACACACGTATACTTCTACATGCACCCATACGCTGTTTACAGTATTTAATGCTCGTTGACATGTCAATAGTCAAGATACGTTTCATGTGTCCTTTCGATTCATTCTCTCGCAATTTTCTTTTGTGATTTTTCGAAGATGGAAGCTGGACAGATTTCGGTGTTTTTATTTCGATATTTACGGGAGAAACTTTGCCCAACTTCCGACCAATCTCTCGTTCTCTTCTCTGATCTCAACCTGATATATCCTTTAAACCTATTTCGTTTCAGTCATTAACAGGAAACATTAATCCCGCTCCCCCCTCATTTTTGTTACCTGGTTATTTCTTTAAATTCTATAACACAAGCAAAGCTGAAGCTAATGGACGCTAACCTAAAATGCGTCCTTGGAATCTGCATTTAACTGCCCTATCTCTCTCTCTCTTTTCCTCCAATTCACTCTCTCCCTCCCACTCTCCATCTCTTTGTTCCTCTTTCTCCCTCTCTCGTTTTCTCTATCCTTCTCTCAGTCTCTCCATTACTCTCTCTCTCTCTCTCTCTCTCTCTCTCTCTCTGCCTATCTCTGTTTGTCGATATCTCTCTCTTTCTCTCTCTCTCGCTACATCTAGCTCTATGATCGTTTCAACATAATATTCTTCACCATGATGAGAATGGGATCTAAGGAGGATATTTAATCTTTTTTTGTTTTTCAGTTCCACGTTGCACATGGAACATCAAACGATCTGGATCGTTGCATTCGGGATAAGAAATGCCTGTTTGACAAATTGAACAAAAATAGGAAAACAAAACGTAAAATATTCAAGGCTACAGTGTTACACATTTGTGTTTTCGGCCGGAAACGGAAAATTAGGCCCTGAAAGGGATTAACCGTGGGTTTTCTTGGTTTCGTTATGTGTGTGTGTGTGTGTGTGTGTGTGTGTGTGTGTGTGTGTGTGTGTGTGTGTGTGTGTGTGTGTGTGTGAATGTATATGTGTATGTGTATACATTTCAAAAATGTAACTACACGTGAACTGTTGGCGATTTTTTCCTCCGTCTTCCTTTTCTTTTGGACTTTCCTATGTCTCTTGTTTCCGAAGAAGAGCAATGCTCGAAAGATAAAACACCCACTCTTTCTTTCCTTCTCTGAGTGTCTTATTAATATTTTGCATGTGCTACGTCCTCTCGGTGTTGATTTTTCGTATCTTTTTTCTACGTTTTTTTAATTAACAATATATATATATATATATATATATATATATATATATATATATATATATATATATATATATATATATATATACATATGCATACGTATATGTCGAATGATGAAATGCGTGCTCAACACCGCATTAGTAGATTTCTTTATATCCTGGTCTGAAACGCCAAGCTCATTGCGTAGGCAAAAAGCAAGCAACAACAACTTTTCCTAATTTAGATAAGATAGAAATTTTCAGAGTGGCCGGGAGTCAACTCCACGACCCTGTTATCGATTGATGTTTTATGCAAGCGACCCTGACAAGGTTGGGATTCGAACGCAGAAGGAAACGAGCCTGGAGAACTGCCATAAGACATTTTCCGATGCTGTAAACATACTTTCACTCAGTCACCCCACAGCTGGTGCTGCTGTTGCTGCTGTTGCTGCTGCTACTGATGATGATGATGGTGATGATGATGATGATGATGATGATGATGATGATGATGAGAAAGAGAAAGAGGATTTCGACAACGGCGACGACAATAGGAATGACAACAACAATAACCAATAAATCTATTCTTTTATATTGAGGATTTAGTTTTATGCACATGAGACAGCAGAAAGCTATGGAATCTACTAAAAACTGTACTGGCATTCAATGTTGATAAGAAAATGAGTATGGGATTAGACAAATGTAGCAAAGTTAATCTAAGGAGAGGCGAATTAATTAAAACTGAAATATTAAATTAGATTCAGACAGTGAAATCAGAAAATTACGAGAGAACCTCGTAGACAAGTACGTAGCTGTAGATGAAGCTGATAAGATGCAACAGAGAAGAAAGAGAGAAAGACAGACAGACAGACAGACACAGACAGACAGACTGAGAAGGAGAGAGGTGGGTGATGGGGATGAAGTGGGAAATTTGTAAAGATTACTAAAGAGGAATCAAGCTAATGTTAAAAGAGAACTCAATGCCAAGAAATAGGATAACGTAGTAAATGCACTTACCATTCCAGTCCTACATAAATTACTACTTCAACGTACTATAAATGAAGAGATCTGAAGAAAATTGCAGAACTTAGAGAGGGAAATATAATGTAAAAGTGTTCGGTTACTTCGGAAGACGATGTTTCTAGATATGATGCAGATAGAATAGATTTACCATGTTTATACAGAATAAATTGATTGATACATAGTGAAAACTACTACAATGCAACCATAGTAGGTAAAGATTAACAGTTTCTCCTACCACATTCTTTTGAATGAGTAAAATATTTTCCGAAAACCTTCAAGCAGTTAAATAGCTTCTTCTGTTATTTGTAACGCAAATATATTATTTTTCACGTTCATAAACAATAATTGTGAGATTAAAAAGAAAATCATGAAAATATTTTGTCTCGTCAACAAATTTAACTCAGTAAATCTGGCAACGTTGAAGCCGACATTTTACTGAAGCGTTAACATAGGTTTCAAATTTTGGCACTAGCCAGCCTGCTTGGATGAGGGTTAAATCGTTTATATCGACCCCAATGCTCAGCTGAAAGGCAAAGTCAACACCGGTAGGGTTCGAACTCGGAACATAAAGACGGACCAAATGCCACCAAGCATTTTACCCGGTGTGCTAACGGTTCTGCCAGCTCGCAGCCTTATATTGCCTAAATATAACAAACATAATTAGTATTTAAAATATTCCCTTTGACATTTATCGCCTACAATAGGTACATCTAACACACACACACACACACACACACATACACACACACACACATACACACACACACACACATAACCGTTCAATACATGCACATACAATCTTACCCAAATAACTGTTAAAAAGTTAATAATCATTTTATTCTGTTGTGTCTGGGGAGAGTCATTCTCTTTTAGCGCCTTATAATTTAACACACTTACCGGTAAACTTTCCACTTATATTTCTTGGCAGTGTGAATAACGGACAGAGTCTAAACTATTGAAAAGAGTGCAAGGCGCAAAGAAAATTTTAGAAAAATAAAAAAACAAATAAGTGGAAATTTTACCGGTGAGTTTATTAAATTATAAGGCACCAAAAGAGAATGACTCTCCCCAGACACAACAGAATCTGCTTCAACACACGAACTCACGTAAAGAATCTTGCAAACCAAATCCAAAAATGAAATAATCATTTTATTATTTATTATGTATTTAAATTGAACATACTTTATTTTAAACATAGTTTTGTAAATGGAGAAACAGTTTACATGTAAAGTAATACCATCTTTCCCTCAGCAATGTGACCGTTATTGGAGAAAAACGACGTGGAACTGTAAGGAGAACAAGATTGTCTCAACGAAAGTTCTGGACATAATTTTGTTTAAGTTTGATTTCTGTCCAGAATTATGACGCCAAAACACTACGACTCACAAAACAAAATTCGTATGTGTCATTAAAATCTATAAATTCATTCTTCATATCAATCTTCGTATATAAGTTATGTGATTGGTTTATTGTCACAAATATCTTACCTCTTTGATCTTCGCCATCTTAGTAATTTCTGTATCCATAATGAAACTTTCATATCCCGCACCTCAAGCTGCTTTCTGTTAAAGAGTGAAACGGTAATGTATTATTAAGGGAAATACACTGGACAGCTACCAAGTGACCAGAGGGCATTCTCTCTAATGGAGTTCAGTTAGGGATGGTGAACAGAAGTACGAGAGGGTGAGAGTGGGGAAGAAATATGCGTGGGGTTGCTTGGTTGATAGAAATATATAAAAAGAGATGGGAAGATTGAGAGATACTAAGAGAGAGGGTGAGAGAATACGAGAAAAAGGACAAAGGTAAAGAATTTGGGAGAGATACAGAGATTGGGATGAATGTGTATGTCTCAGAGAATGACAAAGATTATGGGAAACAGAGAGCAGGAATGGGTTTAGAAGCAGAGAGAGGTTAAGAGAGAAAGAGAACAATAGAATGAGTCAGAGGGGGGGATATTAGATATGGCATTAATGGAGGTATGTCTGATATAAAGAAATAAATAAAGAGGGGGTCAGAAAAAGGGAGGAAGAGAGAGAGATTGGGAATGTAAGAAAAGAGGGCCTATGAGAAGAGGATGTAAAAAAAATCGCAAAGGGGAGAAATGGAGGGAGATTTAGAGACAGAGGTGGAAAGGGAGAGAAGAGGGAAAGAAGGAAAGAGAGAGGGAAAGAGAATTGGAGAAAGAGGAGTAAAATGAGGAGGAGGAGGAGAAAAAGAAGGGGAGAGAGAAAGTGATAAAACATTATGAGCAAAGAGAATGGCGCGTATGTGTTTAAGAGAATGATAGAGAGGGAGATGTTAAAATGGGGCTAGTGGGATGCAGAAAGAAACGGGAGATTTACACACAGACAGACATAGAGTTACTTTAGCCGGGGGTCATTTTTGCTTGCTTACATTAATTCAAATAATTTCTGAGTTTTAATGAAAATAATATAGTCGGCTAATAGCAAAGAAATGTATCAATGACTACAAAGTTTAGTATTTTGGACACAGCATGCCTGCCAGCCACTTACGTGGCGTGGATGATCTTTCTTGACATTAGACTTTCGATTTAGAATCAAGTATTCAGTCAGGGATTTGCGAAAATTTCTACATTTATTTATTTATTTATTTTTTTATTATTATTTGTTATATTTGTTTATGTTGTATATATAGACTTTTAGCTTTCTTTTTATTTTTATTACGAAACGAAATTTCCAGTTGCAACTGCCGTAGGGTAGGTAGTGCAAAGAATTCTTCGCTGAAAAGAAAAATATTTCCAGCTTTCGGATCTAAAGTCAAATGGGAAATCCAAAGTGAGGTCAAAATGTGATAATTTCGTAGTAAAAGGCCTTTTATGTATGCATATATATGTATGTACATATGTATGTATGAATGTATGTATCTGTGTTTATATATATATATATATATATATATATATATATATATATATATATATACTATAATATAATATATTATAATGTAATACGTATATGAATAAGTGTGTATGTGTATGCATGTATTATGTATGCAACGTTTTCCCTCGATCCCTTCCGTTCGCCCTTTTACTCTCTCATACGTAAAGTCCCCTCTCGTTACCATTTCCCCCTATGCCTCTTTCTTTCATGCTCACTTAGCCTTATTCCCTATATCCTTCCTTCTTTACTCTCAGTCAAGATATTTTGCAATTACCTTTGAAATTGGAAAATTCTGTGTGTAGAGATAACGAGTTCCTTCTGCTGGCACTCCAATAAACAGAGGTCACTCTCTTGTGGAAACGTGGGCATCTAATGGATATCGAAATCAGTCTTCGGTTATACACTCCCTTATGGTGCCTCTTTAACGGTAACTGTCTCCAGCGAAGGCAATTGTATTTCAGTTTTAGCTGATAAACTGTGAAATGGAATACCAAAGTGTACCTCCATTATAAAAGTGCACGAAAATATATAAAAACTCGAGAGTTCGGTTACATCTCTCTCTCAGTCTATATGCAAATATATATGTGTGTGTGTGTGTGTGTGTGTGTGTGTGTGTGTGTGTGTGTGTGTGTGTGTGTGTGTGTTTGCGTGTGTGTGTATGTGTGTGTGTGTCTTTGGATGTATGCATACACATGTATCTATATGTATGCATCTGTAATTACATATTGATAAATTTCTCTCTATCTGCTTCTCTCACTCTTTCTCTCTCTCTCTCTCTCTCTCTCTCTCTCTCTCTCTCTCTCTCTCTCTCTCTCTCTCTCTCTCTCTCTGTATGTATGTATATATATATATATATATATATATATATATATATACAAAAACATTATTATTTCTAAATTTCTCAAAGAGCGGTATTCAGTAACAGTTCTTTAAAATAAAGACTATTTGCCAACCTAATGTGGCTGTCCAGGATGGGGCAAATGTTGTTGTTTTTTAGCCCCAGGAAACATAGTTTCCAGCCTGTTATACGACACAATATCTGTGTCCTTATATTCGCACAGGGAGTCCAGCAAAAAACAACATTTGTGAACCGCTTTCTGGGTTATTGCACTTTATCAACACATAGTAGCTGTTTGCTACTGAATTCCCGTTCTAATATATATATAAATATATATGTGTGTGTGTGTGTGTGTGTGTGTGTGTGTGTGTGTGTGTGTGTGCATATGTAGGCACAGGACGTCATAAAACGTGTACAACAAAAAAATACGAAGTACGAGTACATGTAACATGAACTTTTTTTTTGAACAAGAGACACAAATGAAAATTATTGGCTGTTTTTCTACTCTCGTAGTTCGAGCTGCCTCAACTTGCTAGAAAAGCAGGTAGTAAGTTTACCTTAGTCCAAGTTGTCCAAGTGGAGTTCGATTTTAACAGTTATTTTTTTCAAATCACACACACACACACACACACACACACACACACACACACACACACATATATATATATATATATATACATTCGATTATCATTTCAATTGTTTCAGTCATTTGACTGCTGTAACACCGCCTTGAAGTAATGAACAATGAGAAGTGGATCATTGGTGTTTTAAAGTTATTGTTTAATTTAATTAAATTAAACAGTGACTTTAAAACACCAATGACCCCTCAACCGATGCTTGTTGGTCATCTTCGTAGGAGCTGTATCAAATTATTTCACAGTTTGTTGATATCTCTCCAATTGTTTTACATATTCCTAACGTTAATTTACCGTTTGCAAGTTCATAAGCAGTAACAGATTTCTCTAAAGCAG
>NC_142931.1:144817866-144827866 GCF_046866305.1 Octopus bimaculoides
GAACGAAGCAATAAATGAAAGAAACCGTAATGTGGAATAAGAGAATGAAAGAATGAAAGAATATAAAATAAATGGGGAAGATAAAGTCTGATAATAAATTGTGAATGAAACCATAAATGGAGGATTGAGGAAGTTGAAAGGAAAACACACAGAGAGAGACGGAGAAAGTGGATGGAGAGGATGGGAGAGAGGGGTAGGAATATGGACGTAGTTATGTGTTTGTTGACGTCTGTGTGAGATATGATATGCGTATATCTATGACATGTATGTGTATGTATATGTGTTTGTGTGTGTGTGTGTGTGTGTCGTTGCTGGTTTCAAAACGAAGAATGTACTTTTAGTTTGGTTGCAGACAAATAATATACACTAATTGAGCTGATGGTTGATATCGAGGTGGGGTGTAGCAGAGGCGGAACTAGTGTTGTAGTGATGATCATGATGATGATGATGATGATGATGATGATGATAGTGCTGGTGTTGTCGGTGGTTGTTTTTCAGGTGTCGGTGGTGGTAGTGATAACACTGCTGGAGATGTTTGTTGCTATGATACTTGTGTGCCACTGGTAGTACATTGGTGTCTAAACTGACGAAGTTGGTGATGGTGGCTCTGGTGGATGTCACGCCATTTTCTCCTTTCTATCTTCCATCTAAGTACAATTGTTCATTCATTAGTCGAGTGGCACTGAGTTAGACGTATTTATTTATCAACGTTATTATATGCTAGAATTCTTATAACACGAAGCTACATTCCATTACTGACCACCACCCTCCAGTCAGAAATATGCATGAATTGGTTCTTTCCTTGAGTTCGTAACTCGGAATGAATTCCGATATTTTTCATTAATATTCATTCTTTTGTTTCTTCTTTTCCTCTTTTCCCCTCATCGGACTATGGCCATTCTGGAGCAGCGCTTTACTCAATGAAATCATCCACTTTAAAAATTGCTCTTACATCGATCACTTTTCCCTGAACGTCTAAATTTAAGGGACATAAACAACCGTCGGGGATCAGATGATGGAGGTGGGGACAGAGAAACCACATATGCATACACACACAAACGCGTGCGCACATATTTATAGAACTCAGGAGGAAATACTAATAACGTATGTATACTAAAATCGTGAAGCATTTTACGTAATCAGATATAATATAATAATTCCAAGTAAATAACTCTGAAAATGGCTTTTGTGCGTTCCCAGAGAATATTAATGTCAGGGGCGCTAATGTTGGTATATTCGTGAATAAGTCACTAACCGAAATAAGTGGTCTATTGTTTAGGAAAATTCTATTTTCTTGTTTAATGGTCGTACTGAATGAATTGAGAAAATAACTCTAACAGTTCAAATACAAAGAAATAAGCATATTCAATTTGAATGATTTAGGAAAATGAATGCGAAAATCTGGACGAAGGGATTATTTCCCTTGGCAGTTAAAATGAAATATATTAGATATATATAAGGATCCATTCTAGGGGCCCTATTATCGATTTTTTTTCAACAACCTGAGTATGCCATGAGGTTTCCAGACATGTGTCATACTCACGTTTCAAGTTCCAAATTGATAAAACAATGCAGGAGGAGTTAGCTAACAACTCCACAAGCACACCCACAGACAGAATTTACAATATATGTTGTATATATACACGGCGAGCTTTCACAAAGTTGTCATTCAACGCGATTAATTAATAACTGATTTAATTCAGATTTCTTCAGTGAATCTTGATACGTTGATAATAACTGTAAATGTCGTCCTTCACCACAAAACGAAATTCCATTTCTTTCGGTGTAGTGTGCGCGGAAACATGCAAGTACAGGCTCTAGACGGCCGTACCGTAAAATAGAAAACATTTCGGACGTCTATATTTGGAGATATGGTCATCGGGTTTCTAGACGCCCGTTTTCACAACACATGTGAAATGCCCACCTATAAATATGTGTGTGGGTGAGCGGGCACGTGTGTGTGTGTGTGTGTGTGTGTGTGTGTGTGTTTAGGGTGTCTGGGCTTGCATCATATGTGAATGTGTGTGTGTATGCATGTGTATACGAACACGTCGAATGTGTATGGATCTCGGTATGTGTTCATGCGTCATTAGTCAGAACGAAGGAAAATAAATTTAAAAAAAAAAGATCTGCACAAAACTACATTATTCAGTGAATAAAAATTATTAGTTAGACATTCTGTTACTTTATTTAGTACGACTATTTTTGAACTTCGATGTCTCTTAGGGAAGCGTTAAGGTTTTTTTTCTTCTTTTTTAGTGCTTAAATCCGAATTGTCTTTCTAATTTTAACAACCAGATATTTCAGAAAAGTAGTCCACGACCATCAAGTTGAAGAACGACGTAGTAGTAGTAGTAGTAGTAGTAGTAGTAGTAGTAGTAGTAGTAGTAGTAGTAGTAGTAGTAGTAGTAGTAGTAAAGAAATAGTCTCAAATAAAGTAGAATATCAATGTACATCTATCTCTGTCTTTCTATCTATCTGTTTTTGTATTTGTCTCTCTATCTATCTATCTATATATGTTCATTTATATATATATATATATATATATATATATATATATATATATATATATATATATATATATATATTCTTGCATTCATAAATATATGTATAAATATATATGCTTATATGTATATGTGTGTTAGTATGTATGTATACAAGTATAAAGCTATATTCTTGCGTGTGTATATATATATATATATGTATATATATATATATATACATACATACATACATATGCATGTATATTTACATATGAGTGCGTGTGTTTGTATGTGTGCGATTGCGTGTTTGTGCATGTGTGTGTATTTTGTGTGTGTGTGTGTGTGTGTGTGTGTGTGTGTGTGTGTGTGTGTGTGTGTGTGTTGGTGTGCGTGTGTATTTACATACGGACTGGCATACAGAGAGGCAGGCGGCCATTGCTTGATTTAGAAATGGTGGTTTTATTTGAAAGTCATGAAACGCAACAGAATGCTCAATGGCAAACTGGAGTCGGCACAGAATTTTCCCATTACACACAACATTCAATTGCTCTCATTCATTACCGCTTTTATTCTTGCTTTTATTATTCCTTTCCTTCTTTCTTTATTTAATTCTTTTACTATTGCTTCCTTACATTCATTCATTTTCCCTTTCGTCTATTCATTCAACTTCCGATAATATTCATGTCTCCCAACAATTTCTTCATTTCTTCTTCTTCTTCTTCTTCTTCTTCTTCTTCTTCTTCTTCTTCTTCTTCTTCTTCTTCTTCTTCTTCTTCTTCTTCTTCTTCTTCATCTTCTTCTTCTTCTTCTCCTCCTTTCTCTTCTTCATCTCTTTCTTCCTGTCCTCCTCTAAATTCGCCTTATTGTTTCTTCCACTCTATCTTTCTTTTTGTTGTTGAATTTTGCAGCTTTTCTCATTCGTCAATAAGCGAGACTAATTGCTTCAAAACATCAAGAACAATAGATCAATCCCTCCCTAGCTTTATTTCGCACTATACATCATTGGTCGAATGCTGTCTAATTTACTATATCCACAGCCAATTAGCGAACTCGAACCAAAGTCCGTATTGAAAGTATCAGCCATTTATTTAGAAGCAATAATTAATGGCAAACGCATAAATACGAAAACATATATGCATACATAGATAATATATGCATATATTTATATATACGGACACACACACACACATACACACACACACACATACACTCACACACACACACACGCACACACATACACACACACACACACACACACATACATATATATATATATATATATATATATATATATATATATATATATATACATATATATATATATATATACATACATTGATACACACAGAGACGTACATATATATATGATTGACCGTTGACTGAACACTATTCAATTTTTTTTTTCTCCGTGTTTTTCTCCTTGTCTCCGTATTCTTTCTGTTGAAGAGCGTAGCTCGAAACGTCAAAGACTTTCCGTATTCCCGAGCGTCATACTAATATATACTTTTGTTATTTACACCACCTGTCCTCGTCTGTTGTTATTTTTTGTATATTCTCCCATATATATATATATATATATATATACACATATGAGTATGAGTGCGCGTATTCATAGGTACGAGTGTGGCATAAGAAGCTTGTTTCTCAACCACGTGTTTCCGGGTTCAGTCCCACTATGTGATGTTACCTTGGGCAGGTGTTTTCTATATCTTTCCAGCCGACCAAATCCTTGTAAGTGGATTTACTTGGTAGAGGGAAACTGAAGCCCGTAGTGTGTGTGTGTGTGTGTGTGTGTGTGTGTGTATTCTTGAGTCTGTGTTTGCCATTGTTTCACAACAGCTGTTTCGTGTGTTTACCTTGTGAATTGTTAGTTACATAAACAGCAGGACGGGGCGCCGCTGCAGAGTACCAGAATCCGCAACATTTTCATGAGGATAGAGGATCAGATACTGCAACGGCTTACACTTCAAAGGCCGACAGCCGTTCAATATCCTCCCACAAAACCTGACAGACCTGCATGGAGTGGTTGTAGGCTTTTTCAAAACGAAACAGGATCTCCTTCTGTGAAGAGTTCTGGATGGACCTACGTCAAAGCCAGAAACACAGATGAGAGCAGCAACGTCAAAATCCCTCATCCACTGAAAGTGTAGGAAAATAAAGGTCGGTGCCCCAGCATGGCCGAACTCCTTGGACTGAAACTAAGAAGGCATATATGTACATACATGTATGTATATGTACGTATACACACACACACTTATAAACACACACACACACACACACACACACACACACACATATATACATACATATATATATATTCTATGTATGTATGTGTACGCATGCACATGATCTTTAAACAAGTGCACAACTGCATGTCGTTAGTTATATATCCTGCGCGCTTCATATATGGTTTCTTAATTATATATACATCATATATACATTATGTACACATGTTTAATTATACACACATGCACGTTCATTACCTGAAAACTAACGTTGCTAATCATAAGCGTACATACTCTACATGAACACAAAATCACACACATACGTCTATATCTAGGTGTTTGTGTGCGTATATCTGTCTGTGTGTATGTGTACGTGTGTGCGTGTGTGTGTGTGTGTGTGTGTTTGTGTGTGCGTGCGTGTGCGCGTGTGCGTGTGCGCGCGTATATTTCCCTTGTTCCGAAGTGTGTTAACATTAACAAAACATTTGCCCTCTATATGCAACTGTACATATCTATATAGTTGCCTGTGTTGATGCACACACACTCACACACACACACACACACACACACAAACTGTCGTATGTCCATACTTGGCCAAATGCGTTTTTCTTTTGCAATATTTATTGTCACTTGCAATAGCCGCTTCTTCTGGTCAAACTATCGTATCTCCAGCTGCTTCAGATGCCAAGATATTTAAAAATTGTCAAAGTGTGGTACAATGGTTTTGCTATGGAATGGTGAAAATATTTTTTTCGTTTTCTGAAAAAGCAACGTCTCGGACTTAAGAAACAACAATGAGTTTCTTTTGCCTCTGCTTGGAAGCTACTATTAGTCTGGACCGTATGACAGAAAACTGAATTAGCTAACAGCATCTACAATATCTCCAGAGTACTATTTAAAGAATTGCAGAACAAATTTCTTTTCGTGAGGACTTGGAAAAAATCAATTCCAATTTAGATTTTAGTAGGTTAACAGGATGTGTAAAGATTTTGAATTTTTCTCATAAGCAGAGAGGTATATCCGTAATTGAGCATTAAATCTTGTACTTGAAGATACGTTTGTCTTTAAATTCCAGATGAATATCGACATTTTTGTTGATGCTCTTTTATCCTCAAGTCTACTCGTTTGCGTATATTGAATATATATGAATTTGAATAAGTTCTTGTTAATACTTACCTATCACTTTGTGTCATTGTTGCTGTCATTGGCAGAAAGCTTCGTTCAATAAACAAGACTTTTCTGAAGGCATTTACTACACAGGGCAGGCATGTAAAACTGTTAAGAAGTTTCTCTCGAGACGACGATTTATGTGACAGAGTAAGAACTAATTTCTTCCAAGTAATTCAAAGTTAAAGAACAGTTTTATATGTATATGTATTTGTAACTTACTTTGCTGCTATGCCCGTTAAAATTTTGTGTGAATTATGACATCAAGGGAAGTTTTTAGTGACCAAATTTAGGAAGAATCTGGTAATAATAGATTTGACATTGGAACTGATAGGTAGTAGATAACATAACTATCCATTTCCTGTCATTAGAGAATCTCTGTGGTCTGCTATGAAATTATTGGTTCTTGTCATTGACGCCACTTCTGCTCAGAGCCTTGTAATAAAATACACCACCACGGTAAAATATGTTCTCGAGAAATTATGGTAATACTTTTACTGGTAGATTTTTCAGAATATTAGGCCAGAACCTTTGTAATTATACAGTAATTCCATTAGGTTTTCTATAATGTGTGTAAGTACCTAAAGTTAGATTCAGAGTAATGTCTGAAGCTTTGACAAAGATAATGTTTGTACTGAATATAATTTCAAAGCCAAAATTGTAACAGCAACAATTACATTTCTTCAGGTCGGTCTAATTGATTGCCATTTATTTTACAGAATAATATGAGAATCATCTCTCTGCGTATGTCTCATCCTATAGAGTTAAATTTACAAGATGTTCTCATGTATTAATATATATATGTATGTATATGAAACTAAAAATATGTACTTATATTTTGTTACATATTATACCTATGTGCATTTTAAATGGCCATATATGAAAATGTTGCTAAGCGCAGGTGTATTTTATTAAATTTGCATGCTTACATCAGTTAGAATATTCCGTGATGCAGATGTGTGTGTGTGTGTGTGTGTGTGTTTGTAAGCGTGTGTGATTATGAGTTGTCTGTATTTCAATTTCTCTTTTCCTATCCATTTAACAGGGTACATAATTCAAAATTACTGACATGACGTGATTCTCCTACATTAATTTTTAATAGAAAATGCCAGAGAGAACTTTAAATCATACTAGATAAGACACCCCATTGTCAGGTTTGAGCCAGTTTGCTAAGTGCCACACAAGAAACTCTCGACTCTTGTGTCACTTTTGTAATTTTTTCCAATTTAAAAATAATGTGCATATTCCCGCGTATTGAGTCCTGTTTCTACTATTTGCTGTGCTAAACCGATAGTTGAATAAGTGTCTTAGTTTCTGTGATTCTATTCGAGTACATATGCGATTTCGCATGTAAGTATATCTGTGTATATGAATATATGTATGTACGTATGTACGTATGCACGCATACATGTATGTATATATCTATGTATATATTTATTTTTTTATGAATGTATATATATATATATATGTATGTATATTTCTATATAATTGCATACATACATCAATCGGATTGTCGCAGTAATAAGGGATTTTTCGTTGTCAACTTCTTTTTTCTCAACCTTTATTGCATTCCTCTTACATGAAGTGGTTCCGGCAAAACAACCTGGCATTTTATTGCACACACACACACACATATGAACATAGATATCCTCAAACAAAAACACACACGAAAGAAGCACACATATGTGTGCATGCATATACGCATGTTTGTAGCTACATAAACGCACAGATATAATGGAACGTATATACATTTAGATATATGAGTGCGTTGGCGAGAATACGGAGGCAATAAATAAGAATTAATTTGAAATGAGAAAACAAAATAAAAACATAGGAAGCAAAATACAATAAGTAGGACAATGCGTGTGCGTGTGTGTGTATATGATATATATGTATATTTGTATTAATATATATGTGTTTTTGTGTGATTGCGCGCGCGCATGTGTATGTATGTGTCTATGTGTATATCTATACATATGTGCATGCGTAACATGCATACATACATATATACAAATATATATATATGTATATACATAAATGTGTGTGTATCTACATATACGGATATATAAATGCGTATATACAAAAGTGCTTTTTACATTTTTTATGCATATATAAGAGCATATATGCATACACACACACACACATATATATATATAACCATATACATATACATATATATATGTATATATATACATATATGCATATATTTATACATATATACATATATATACATATATATAATAAATAAATATATATATATACATGTATATATACGTATATACATATATACATATATATACATATATATATAATAAATATATATATGTGTGTATATATATAAATATATATCAATTTCCTCACCAAATACATATATACCTACGTACATGTCTACATAAGCATATACGAGCGTGATTGTTCGTGACTGTGTGTTTATATTTGTGAGTGCGTATTTTTGCAGGTGCGTGTGTTTCGTGTGTGTGTACGTGTGTGTGTCTGTGTGTGTGTCTGTGTGTGTGTGCGTGTGTGCGTGCATACACTCACACATTCATTGGAGGTCGTAAAAAATTTAATTCTTTAGCTGAACTGTTTGTTTTTTTTTTCATTAAATAATACCAGAATCCCACGCTTGACAACTTTATTCCTTCTTCAAGACAACTCGTCTCTCCATTTGGTGCCAAAAGACTTCTATCGCATGTACTTAACTTTCTTCCACACTTTTATTTCATTCTCCTCCCCTCCTCTCTCCCTCTCACTTTAACTCCCTCTCCTTCTCTCCTCCTCCTCTCTATCTCTCTGTCTTTCTCTCTCTCTGTCTTTCTCTGTCTCAATCGTTCTTATGTCTCCTGGCTTATTTTGTCTCTCTTTGATGAGTATGTTTTTTCATTGGTTTGTGAAGTTTTTTTGCTAATGTAACAGTGCTTTCGTCATCATCATTTAATCTTTTCTGTGTTTTTGTCTGATATGTATATATATATATATATATATATATATATATATATATATATATAAGTGTGTGTGTGTGTGTGTGTATGAGAGTATGTGTGAGTGTGTGTGTCTTTATATATATATATATATATATATATATATATAAATACATATAGGCGCGGGCGTAGCTGTGTGGTAAAATAGCTTGCTTACCAACCACATGGTTCTGTGCTCAGTCCCACTGCGTGACACCTTGGGTGAGTGTCTTCTACTATAGCCTCGGGTCGACCAAATCTTTCTGAGTGGATTTCATAGACGGAAACTGAAAGAAGCCCGTCGTATATATATGCGTGTGTGAGTGTATGTTTGTGTGTCTGTGTTTGTTCCCCACCATCGCTTCACAACCGATGTTGTCGTGTTCATGTCTCCGTAACCCAGTGGATCGATAGATTAAGTATCAGGCTAAAAAAGAATAAGTTCTGGGGTCGATTTGTTCTACTAAAGGCAGCGCTCCACTATGGCCGCATTCAAATGACTGAAACAAATAAAAAAATAAAAGAATATATAGAATATATATATATATATATATATATATATATATATATATATATATATATATATTGCTTGATAAGCAATCATATACAATTATTGATAGTTAAAACATCATGTGGTATACACCTGGTTTTATCCGGTAAAGCACGTTCACTGGTTTAGTAATCGTTGGTTATTTGATTAATGAGTGAGACTGAAGATGGAAGACGCGAGAATCTTTATTGTTCGCTACAATTGTTTCGACCCATCCAGCATCGATCTCTCACGAGTGGGATACTGCATATCTGGTTCAGGTGTATCCGTCGATGTAGATGTGTCTCTTCAGGTGATTTCAAGAGGTATCTCGTGAAACGGTTAGAAAATGTCAGGGGAAAAAATTCAACTGTTCATGACCATTGTTCCAGCCTGCCTCTGAAACCTTGTAGGAGGAACTTATCTTTAGATTACTATCCTGGTCTATCAAAGGAAAGCAATAAACTCTTATGATGTGATTTTAGACCGGACGACCGTCTAAGTCTGTCATTTACATTCCATCGCCTATGTTTCCAGATTTACCATCGGCCTATTTCTATTCATAAGATTTTAACCGACATTAGACTATAGTGTAGGTCAGTTGGCTGAGCTATGAGCAGGGTAACCGAAACCGAA
>NC_142931.1:144835366-144837866 GCF_046866305.1 Octopus bimaculoides
TGGTGGTGGTGGTGGTGGTGGTGGTGGTGGTGGTGGTGGTGGTGGTGGTGATCGTGGTGGTGTTGATGTTGGTGGTGGTGGTGGTGGTGGTGTTGATGTTGGTGGTGGTGGTGGTGGTGGTGGTGGTGATTTTGCCGGTGATTGTGGTGAGGTTACAATTGGCAATGGAGGTAGTATATGTAGTAGTGATGATATTGCTACTACTGATGAAGATGATGATGAAGATGATGATGATGATGATGACGATGATGATGACGACGATGATGACGACGATGATGACGATGATGATGACGATGATGATGATGATGTTGATGGTGATGATGATGATGGTAATTTTAGAAGAGTTCTAGTGGGGCTGGAAGTTGATGTCCTGGTGAAGGTCCAGTGCTTGGGGCCGGGGGAGAGATTAGTGGTGGGGTTTCTGAATATCTTTGATATAGCGTCAGGTATGATGGAATGTTGTTAGTGGTTGTGTTGGGATGTGGGTGGTGGACGGGATGGTGGGATTGTGGTGGCGGTGGTGGTGGTGATGGGGGTGTCGATGGTGATGGTGTAGGTGGTGTCGCTGCTGCTGAAGCTGGTGCTGATGCTGGTGGCGGCGGTAGTGGTTGTGGTATCTGATGGTTATGAACATTTAGTTTTTGATGTTGTTTACGTGTGGGATGTAGCGTAAGGATAGTCGTGTAAGTCTCTGTGTGAGTGTGTGTGTGTGTGTGTGTGTGTGTGTGTGTGTGTGTGTGTGTGTGTGTGTAAGAATGGTGACCTGAAGATGGGATATGAAAATATAACAGAGTAAGAAAGAGAGAAATAGGTGAAGATAAAGATGTTGACTCAACTGGAGCGGTTCATTGAAGAATTGCGAAAGATAGAATGCATGGAGAAAGAGATGCGAACGAATAGAGCAGCATATGGATAGGCAGAGAAGTGTATACGGAGAAGTGTTTGTATTCTCATATATATATACGCGTAATTAATTAAGGTGCAAGACAACGCAAAAACTGTTACTCAGAGTTTCACGTTCCCGACGGACGGGAACGGGAAACTCTGAGTAAAAGTTTTCGTGATGTCTTTGCAGCTTTATATATAAAACATATTACTCTACCTCCTGTATTCGAGTACTACTTTTTCCATCCTACTACACATTTATATGTTTAATCTGGTATGTATATATATATATATATATATATATATATATGGGAGAATGTACGAAAAAACAACAACAGACGAGGACAGGTGGTGTAAACAACAAAAGGATGTATTAGTATGACGCTCGAGAATATATATATATATATATATATATATAGAGAGAGAGAGAGAGAGAGAGAGAGAAACAGACAAGCACACCGGCCATCGAGTTCCACCGGCCATCGAGTCCAAAGAGTCCAACGAGTGACTTCTACCGCTAAGAACTTTAGAGGTGCGAAACCAATGGTCAATCTGACCGTCCATAACCAACGTCCATTTAAGTATATCGTATGTGTACGTATGTGTTTATGTATGTATGTATGTAGGTAGGTAAGTAGTTAGGTAGGTAGGTAGGTAGGTAGGTAGGTAGGTAGGTAAGTAGTTAGGTAGGTAGTTAAGTAGGTAGGTAGGTAGGTGTAAGTACCAATACGCATAATTTAAGCAAATAACTCACAGTTACCAGTGGCATGTGTTTGAAGAAATATAAGTACATCAAATTCCATTAAGAGATAGGCAGGTATGTAGCTAGATAGATAGACAGTAAAAGAGCATCAGTAAGACGAGAAGGCGTATACGTAGACATACGTGCATGTGTTTGTGCATGTATGTGTGTGTGTGTGTGTTTGTGCGTGCGTGTGCGTGTTTGATGTGTGCATGTAGATTTATGTATATATGTCAAATTATATACATTACACTGAAAGACTACACAATACTTTTTAGTACAGGATGTTTTCATGAAACCTTTTGGGTTGCATCTCTTCGTCAGACTGTGCTAGATTGTACTTGAACGTTTAGGCTATATAGTTAATGTTAGCCGATACTACCTGGTCTGATGTGCGAATCGCGATATGGTTTACAGTTCTGTTAATTGTGGAGGCAATTCTGTAAGGAACTGTGTCAAATGCAGGTCAGATTACTCTTACTTCGATCAGTTGGATTTTGTACCTGTGTGTGTGGGTGATGTGTGTGTGTGGATTTCGGTGGGTGCGTGTGGGTGTGTGAGTGCGTGCATGTGTTAGTATGTCCTTTAGGGTTCTGAAAAGAATTGTTTGCATCGGAAGTAGTTGGCAACCCAGCTTACATACGTTATGAATACGTATATCTATCTATTAATTTCTCTCTTTCTCTCTCTCTCTCTCTCTCTCTCTCTCTCTCTCTCTCTCTCTCTCTCTCTCTCTCTCTCTCTCTCTTTCTCACTCTGTATATATTATATACATACTTAAATAGACAGATAGATAGATAGACAGATAGATAAATAGATAGATAGATAGAATGTGATAGATAGAATGTGATATATATATATATATATATATAT
>NC_142931.1:144847866-144850366 GCF_046866305.1 Octopus bimaculoides
CGTGCGCTTACCTGCGATGTGTGCCTGGATCCGTTGATTGCTCGGTTTTGGTGAAATTCTGGATTCCACAGTCCTAGGTAAGGATCGGTATTTTGGTAGGGCAAGCTGTTCGTGGTGATTGTTTTCATGTAGTCGGCCAAATTGGTCAAATTTTAGAATTTGTAAACAGTGTTGAGAAAGATGGTGGCATGGTGACTGTCTTGGAGAAGATGGTAAGTGATCACTTTCATGGTAGCGATGATGGTGTTGGTTATATGATAGTAATGAAGGTGATGCGGTTGTGGTTTGTAATAGAGGTAGAGTAAAAACGAGATTAGGGAAAACTCGAAAGAAAAGAAGAATGATGGGAAAGAGAAAAGGAATAAATGATGGAATAAATAAAGGAAGGAAGGAAAGAGTGATAAGAACAGAGAATTATAAAGAGGAGGGGGAATGAATGCGGAGAATGAAAAGAGGATAGAAGAAATGAAAAATATGCAAAGTTAAAAAAAAAACAACATGAAATAGAAAAAAAAAAGGAAATAATGAATGAGAAGAAGAATAAGAGGGAGGAGGGGAGATTAAGAGTGGAAATGAATAAAAGGAATAAAGAAAAATGAGGCGGAGAAATAAGAGAAAGACGACAGGAAAGATAGAAATGAGATCAAAAATAAGCAAGGATAAGAGAAGGAATCTTTCAAAGCGGCGTCTGAAATGATTGAAAGAATCAAAGAAAAATATGTTTAAAGGAAAGAAACAATGTGAAGTCGGAAACTTGGAAGGAAGGAGTAGAAAAAAAGAAAGAAAGAAATGAGAAATAAAAGAAAAGAAATGAAAAGTGACAGAAAGATGAAAGGGCTTTGTTGACTTCATTTTACATTTTGTAAACCCCAGTTTTGTGTGTTTGTATTGCGTCTCTGTTTTTTCCTCCATTTATTCGAGCCTTGTGGCCAATAAACGCAATTCTTCTTCTTCTTCTTCTTCTTCTTCTTCTTCTTCTTCTTCTTCTTCTTCTTCTTCTTCTTCTTCTTCTTCTTCTTCTTCTTCTTCTTCTTCTTCTTCTTCTTCTCCTCCTCCTCCTCCTCATCATCACTGGCAGCTGCAATATCGTCGGGCACACACCACCCCTACCAGTCGGACAATACAGTCGGTGGAAGTTCTACTTTAGCAGCAGTATATTGACATCTGACTGGGTGAGAGCAATGACGCTCTCAGAGAAGCTGTAAGTGTCGACGATGACGAAATAGCAAGTCCGTTTTGTTTTTGTTTGCATTTTTGCTTTTCGAGAAATTTCGTGCTGAGGTCTACTTGGGTAACTTCCAGAAATGCTTTGCCCTGGCCTACAGTACTAACGTGGTGCACAAGAAGAAACTCTAGGGGCACAGAAATTCCACGATGAGGAGCAACCCAAGATGTGCCAGAGGGTGACGAAACTAGTCCTCATGCACCCATGCAGTCTTTGAGCTTTGCTGGCTTGTGAAGTTATGTTGAACAGCTGTTTTCGAGTGTAGAGCAAATCCAACTAGTTGCCGAGTTCATTGTTGGAAACTGCTTACCAGCCACCTTTAACAAAGCAGGGCAGGCGGTGTTCCTCCGTCTAGTGGCTATGGCGAAAGAAGTTGTGTGGTGGGTGAAGTTGAAAAAGCCAAAAGCAGAGAATACCGTTTGGGCAAGTTGTCATTTATATTTCCAAGAAGAGACTGTTAAAGGGGAAGTGCTGTCCCTCAGTGACCAACAAAGCCAATAATCTACTGAGCAACGAAGTTAGTTATTAGTGAAATGTGTGTACATAAGCCTATTCCTTTGAATTATCTTTACCTAAGTAGAGGAACAATGCTGAAGACGCTATGAGCCCGATTGTTGCGTCAAAATTTGCAGCTTAACTCACCTAAACACCATTCCTGCGCGTTTTACGAAAAAAGGTCGCGCTCGGTAATTTACTCTGTCCTAATATCAGTTGAAATTGCCAGCAAGCAGGAACAATCTCGAACCTCAGACAACAGGTTATCTATCAGAAATCCTCCTTGAGAAAGGTGATGAGAACTCTAGTGTTTGAAATTCTGGTCCATGTTGGTCAAATGGATTCTGAAGCAGAATAATATAAATCCCTTGTTATTTTTTGAGACTATGAAATAAGACTCCTATTAGGAAGTTGTTAAAATTTGTAGAATTATTCCATCTTCTGACTTCCGGATTTAGCTAACTGAAACGCTTCCTAAATGTAGTAACGTAGAAACATTCTGATAGAGTTCTTGTCTTTGTTCCAAAGTATAACATCTTCAAATTTTACGTGATTTTTTTGTCTTTTTCGAAATGGAATGTAGAAACTTACATTGTTGAAAATTAGAAATTAAATCAGTTCACGTGATTCTATTTATTTACATATATTCTGCCCCGATCATTGATATATAATTCCTGCCATACACTGGCCGGGACTTCCTTCAGCCTCATTTCTGAGGACGTGAATCTCGTTGCTGTTAATTAAGTAAAACAAAAAAAATGTCTTAAAGCAAAGAAGCGC
>NC_142931.1:144855366-144857866 GCF_046866305.1 Octopus bimaculoides
TCACCTGATATTAGTTCATACTAAGTCACTATCAATATTTTATCGGTCTCTTTTGTCGAATCGCTAAGTTATGGGCACGTAGGCAAACCACCATCGGTTGTCAAGCGATGTGTGTGTGTGTGTGGGGGGGGGGGGGCAAACACAGACACACAAACACACACATATATATACACATATACATATATACGACGAGTTTCTTTCAGTTTCCCTCTACCAAATCCACTCACAAGGCTTTGGTCGGCCCGAGGCTATAGTAGAAGACATTTGCCCAAGGTGCCACGCAGTGGGACTGAACCCGGAACTATGTGGTTGGTAAGCAAGCTACTTGCCACACAGCCACTCCTGCGCCTATAGCTACTTACCACACAGCCACTTTCATCTATATTTCATCTCAAAATCCTCTATACATCACCTATCAATAAATGTATCAATATTTCCATGCCGTTATTTTGTTGACTGGCTATCTATCTGTTATTTTTCAAATATTTTTATCACTCGTCTTCTTCCCCTTCTTTCTCTCTTTCTCTCTTTCTCTCTTTCTCTCTCTCTCACTCTCACTCTCACTCTCTCTCTCTCTCTCTCTCTCTCTCTCTCTGCCTTTGCTTTGATTTCTCATTTTCTTCTCACCCACGCATTCCATTCTATTATCAATTCTTACATTCGCTTATTCTTCACCATTCTTATTTCTATTCTATCTTCCATATATCTCCATTACAACTTACTATTCTTCTAACATTTTAATATTTCAGAATTAACGTTATTCCATTTTTTTTCATTATTTTATCAACGAATTTTTAATAATTTTTTTTTCATCTTTGTATTATTATATTCGAAATCAAAACTTGAATAATTTTCTAAATTTCAATATGTTCTAAGATTTTAACATCCGACGATGAACTTAATTAAAAAGGCGCAAAATTAAGAAAAACATCGACAATAACACATCCCTATTTACGCTGCTAATAATAAATTTTCCTCAATTAGGGACGAGAACGTAATGAAGTGGAGTGAAGTAACTTGATTAAGGGTTCATGGTATTCATAAAACATAAAATGACTGATGTTTCTCTATGGTTTACATTTAATTTTGCAGAATTTCTGACAGGAAAGAATTTAGGGAGATGATTCGGATTATAAAGTGGGGTTCATTTGAATTTCCTGAAGACTGCAGTGAGAACCATTGTGATATTGCGAAATAAACGTGTGTGTGTGTGTGTGTGTGTGTGTGTGTGTGTGTGTGTGTGTGTGTGTGTTTCTCCCTCACCGCTTCAAAAATCTGTAAAAAACAAGTGTGTGTGTGTGTGTGTGTGTGTGTGTGTATTTTTTTGTGAGGATAGATATTATGGTAAGTTCTGAACGAAGGAAATGTGCAGAAAACCAAAGGCAGAGAGAGAGAGAGAGAGAGAGAGAGTGAGAGTGAGAGTGAGAGAGAGAGAAAGAGAGAAAGAGAGAAAGAAGGGGAAGAAGACGAGTGATAAAAATATTTGAAAAATAACAGATAGATAGCCAGTCAACAAAATAACGGCATATTACCTTGCCATATGTATAAACACACGTACGCACACATGCATACTCAGAGACACACAATCACGCACACACACGCACACACATGTGTACATATGATCATACAAATACCACATGAGAGCGACGTTTTTCCAGGCAGTACTTCAGTGTGTCTGAAGTTCTATTGAGCGTGAATGGTTTTGTCACACGTTGTGACTCTAAAGTGTCAGGAAAGAGCAGAACGTTATTGAAAACTCTTGGCTGTTCTGGATAGTTTCCAGAGGGGATACTGGCTTAGCTTGCCTAACCAGCCGGGTAGTGAAGTGCATTGTGACTAGTGATGTATAACGACATCCAAGAGTCTGACCAATACAGTGATAATGTGATGTACAAACATTGCGACACGTTATGAATAGAAAATACAGGCTGTATGACTCGATATGAAGGAAGCAAATGTAGTTCGATATCAGATATGAACCGAATAATGCAGTGTGATAAACGGATTTTGTGAGACGACATAATATATGAATCATGTGACGTGAAACATTATCTGGAACAGGTGGTACGTATTCAGTGTATTAAACTGAAATAGTGAACATCAGAACAATTAAGGAAAACATATAAATACGAATCCTGGTGTATTTGAAATAAAACACAAGCGCTGATATACTTAATGCGACAGTCTTATAACTCAGTCTATTAAGCTTATACCTGCGCCGAGAGAAGTAAATAAATGAACAACACAAAATTAGCTGAAATAAAAGAACAAAGAAGAAAATTCAAGATTATTGTTACTTCTAATTTTTTAAACAATTCTGCTGGATTTTAGATGCATGTGACTCCATGAGAACTAATAGAAGCAATTGAGGAAGATGGGTTTAATACAATATATGTATATATATATATATATATATGGGAGAATTTATGAAAAGAACAACAGACGAAGACAGGTGGTGTAAACAACAAATGGATGTATTAGTATAACGCTCGGGAATAGA
>NC_142931.1:144860366-144875366 GCF_046866305.1 Octopus bimaculoides
AAAACATAGAATTATTGAATCGCACGAAGAAACAGGCTACGCTTATATACATAGATTATACGGACGTACATATAAGGTTACATGCATAATGCATACATAAATACAGACACCAGCACACACACAGAGATTCACATATTCACAAACATATACACGCATCCAGTTCAATGGAATATATGTGTTAAGAGGGAAAAATGAAAAATGTGTTAAGAACAAGTGCTTAGGAGATGAGATTATGTGAATCTTTAGTTTTTAATGTACAACCGTAAAATATATTCATATGAATAGTTCACTAAATATCATCGTCCATGTCCCTGTTGTCTGTCTGTCTGTCTATGTGTAGGCATAAATGTTGTATATAATTGTGTGTGAGTGTGTATGTGTGTGTATGTGTGCGTGTGTGAATCTATTTACTTTGCTGACAACCTAGACTTACTCTCTCAGCACATATCTCTCTTTTTCAAAATGCTGCCGGAATTTTGGAACAGGAAAGAGAGCGGATGTGTTCCTTTAAACCACGCTTAGGAGGCTTTTATTCCATCTTGCATGATTATGTCTGACCAGACGGAACTGAAGATAATCCACCCGTTCAGCAACTTAGGGTACAATCAGGGTACAACCGTCCCATCTGACGCCAAAATTGTAATGTTGATGACAACAGACACGTTAATGCAAGCAGCGCATTCAGGAAATTTCGCAATAGATTCCGGAATTACAAAGCCAACGAGGAACGATGCGAAGATCTGCGTGTAGCTGAGGTTTTGGACTAACCACTGTCACATACGGTACCACATCCGGTACCACATCTGGACTTCCCTAACGGTATAATTATCTGCGACACCTTCAGTGCCTCAAGACCGTTGCTTCCTCACTTTCTTCATTATCCACTATAATAATTTCAGTGCCGACATTGAAATATTCGAAGAGAAAGAAGTCAACAGCATCAGATCCAGGTTGCTAAAACTACAGGTGCGCGGTGGGTGAGGGTTACGGTTTCAAGATGAACAATCACTGATTGTCCGGCCGGACTCAAGCTGCTCATCGTGAAGGAGAAACTGTACAAGAAACCACTAAAAAAAATGCACATGATTCCTGTAACTCTGGCCTATTGTGCAATCTACTATAGCCTCTGTTAATGGAATCTGGAATCTGGTGACAAATCGCTCACCAGCCTTTCTCTGTTTTCGAGAATGTAGTTGTGACCCTGTTGAAATCTAGAAGAAAAAAAATTTGAGCATAAAAGAT
This sequence comes from Octopus bimaculoides, assembly GCF_046866305.1. Taxonomy (NCBI): domain Eukaryota; kingdom Metazoa; phylum Mollusca; class Cephalopoda; order Octopoda; family Octopodidae; genus Octopus; species Octopus bimaculoides. The sequence goes on from NC_142931.1 coordinate 144,861,609, forward strand.
AGAGCAAGAAGCATAAGAGAACATCACCGAAACCAGAATGGAATTTTCCTTACAATTACTGCAACGAAATCGTCTTGTTCTGTGTTCGACTCTATTGTAAATCTGCAGTCGATATGAACTGGTCGATTCTTGAATCTCCATTCGGGAAATTCAACTATGATTGTGACAATGAGGATTCAGTGACCCCCAACGGACCCTGTCGCAGTTATTGAAGAATATGTAAGTGGGTGGTTGTTCTGTGCGATTAGTGATATCAACAGTGCTCCCTCTCTCTCTCTTTCTCTTACCTTTTCCCTCTCTCTCTCTTCCTCTCTGTTGCTGTAGAGTTCGTGCCGGCGCAGGTACATATACTATTCTTTGAAATTATAATAGAATGCATACTAGGATGTATTCTAAAAACAATTTTCCTTGATTGCTTACGTAATCTCACTTGAATGCAGATTTGGAACTTATTATATTACATAGAAAGAAAGTCACTGTATTATTTATATTAAATGCGCCAACGCTCTCTAAAGTAATTTCAGTCTCCAAATCTCCATTGTTTTATTAAGAGCGTCTACTTCATTGATCTAATTGCAAGAAATAGCAGCCAAGTCTCCCTTAAGAAACACACTATCAGCTTTAAAAAAAATATGAATGCTAAACTGATGGTCACAGTTGGAACGTTTTGAGTCACAGAACTACCGCTTTAAGGTCGATCTGAATCTAAAGAAAAAGAAGTCGGGAGAAGAGGATAAGGAAGTTGAGATGAGAAAGAAAATGAACAACGATGACAAAAAGTACAAAAACAACAGCACCATCAGCAGCTGTAACAAGAAGTTTTATTTCAAGAGGATTTTTATAATATTTTCTCTCAATATAGACATATATTAATTCATATCACAGATTTCACTAGGAAACTTTAAAATGTCATTATGTGCCCATCACCCTTCTACCTTCCTCTCCCATTCTCACCGTATGTGTATATATATATATATATATATATATATATATATATATATATATATATGTATGTATGTATGTATGTATGTGCATATATGTACTTATACATACATATATATATATACATATATACATGTATATATTCACATATATACACATATATACATATATGCATATGTATATATAATAATATATATATATGTATATATATATATACATACGCATACATGCACACACACACACACACACACACATACACACACATGTATATATGCATGTAAACATACGGATGTAAGTTCGTCTCCGCAACCATACAGTGTCTTATTCACCCCACCCCACGCCAACTCCCCCAATTTATTTACCCATCTACTACATAATCAACTCCTCAATTCCAACCACCACCCACTCTCACTCTCCTCTCAACCAAATCTGTCCACACATTGTTTTCAGCCAGACTATTATGCCAAAAGTACGTGCGATAATTTTTAAAGAATTCCTTACAGAATGTTCTTTTCACTTTGGAACGTAGAATTTATTGGTGGCGATAAAAATAAAAGATGGGAACAAAAGCAAGAAAAAGGTCACATACTCATTTAAAATTGATTATGGTGGGGTGACCTTTCATTCGCAACTGTTTTCGACAACCAACCATCATCATCATCGGCATGAACTTCTTCATCACCCTTATCCTTGTCGTCTTCATATATTTTTGTGTGTGTGGATGTGCCTGTGTGAATGTCTATATAAATATATATATATGTGTGTGTGTGTGTGTGTGTGTGTGTGTGTGTGTGTGTGTGTGTGTGTGCATGTATGTATATAAGTATATATATCTCTGTGTGTGCATATATATGTATATATATAAAACACACACCTATATATATATATATATATATATATATATATATATATATATACGTATATACGTGTAAAACTTTGTGTGCGTGTTTGAAACAGCATTAAATTACAATCGCTAACTTACGTATCATACGAAATGTCTACACACTGTACCGTAAGAAGGCCTGATGCAGTGGAATTGGTTGAGATAAAATATCTCCCTAAGTATATAGAAGTCTGAAAGGGCCATTCTTGTTGCAATGACTTGCAGTAAAGACAAACCTGTATCGCTATTTGTGACGCATGTTGATACCTATGAGCCTGTTGGTGACAATCAAGACCACATTATATTATTTAGCCCACGGGCATATGGCATAGTGGTTAAGAGTGTGTGCTACTAGCCCAAAGATTCCGAGTTCAATTCCAAGCAGTGACCAAAATACCAAATTATATTATTCGGTTTTTGCTTTGATGTTAATTTGTTTACTGTGTTTATATTATTTCCTTCTATTTACTTTCCTGTTATTTGAGAAAAGCCTAAATCCGAAGCGTTAGATTTATTGCTGCTCGTATCATAGTCCTATATATATATATTAATATTAATCATACACATACTCTCATTGCTATTGCTTTCTTTCATTTTGCTACATTTTCCCGCTACACGTTTTGCATGTTGAATTTCATATAAACGTTATTTGATTGTATCTTTATTATTCAAAGTCAGTCTCACTTTACTAAGTAAAATTGATCATGTACATCGTTCATATTGTTCTCTATCTAATGTATATATATATATATATATACATACATATATATATATATATATATATATATATATATATATATATATATATATATATATATATATATATATATATATATATATATATATATATATATATATATATATATACATATATGTACATATATACATATATATATATGTGTATATACATATACATACATATATATATATATATACAGTCACACAGACGTACACAAACATATATATACACACATATATATATAATATTTATATATACATAGACAGACAGACAGATAGATAAATATACACAAAGATGTAAGTATACTAGAAAAATTATCAATTGGAATATCTTAATTATATGACAAATCATAAAAACATATACCTTACCAACGAAAACGGTTAAAGGCTTTACACTGCTTCCACCATCTCTCTCTCTCTCTCTCTCTCTCTCTCTCTCTCTCCACCTTTCTCTATCTATCTATCTATCTATCTATCTATCTATCTATCTGTCTGTCTATCTGTTTGTTTATTAGTTATCTGTTATATATATATATCTAAAGGTGATTGTGTATATAAAATAAGATAATATTTTGAAAAATGGTACAATAGGAACTGAATTAGACTGTTTTCGAAAACGATGCTTTAGAAAAGATGGTTTTCTGTGATGCCCATGATTGTTATTTAAGATAATTGAAAAGTGTACATATTTGACAGCTACTTTCAACGGGTTTATGAACGATGTACACAAAAATTTTCACTGAGGCACTCCGATGTGAGCAATGTTTTGGAATGAAAAGCGACTAAAACTTAAAATTATTAATTGAATTTAATTGCTAAATGCCCATCCTAATTAATACTATATTTCATACATACAAAATATGTAGTAATTATATCCGTACTTGTATGCCATACACCGAAACGTAAGCCCTAAATATACTCTGGAATTATTGTATTCTGAAACACTGCGAAATTGTCTTTATGTGTATAATGCGATTAAATTTGAAGGGAGAAGATCAGCATAGAAAATCTTAAGAAGCTAAAATCTGCTTTTAACTCGCTTTGGTTTCTCTATACGTAAAAAGCTAGTAGCAATCGCTTGTAGCCGTGCTTTCACGTTGAGAGAAATTCGGAGCTCTACACTGACTCCAAATTATTTCATATATATATATATATATATATATATATATATATATATATATATATATAAGGTACAGAAATAATTTATTCTCAAACGCATGATAATGCTAATACAATAGCATGAACAGGATAAACTGTCCATATATTGCAGAAAAATTCGTTACCGGCCAGCCATGAGACTCCAACTCACACCCCTGTGATTACGCGTCAAGTGCTTTACCTTTAAGCTAAACTGCCCATTAATGACTTTTTCTGCAATTTTAGGATTTATAAATTTAGCTTTTGATGAAAGTAAACAAATTGTGCTTTAGAAGCGTTGAGATGTATATATATATATATATACATATATATATATATATATATATATATATATATATATATATATATATATATATATATATATATATATATATATATATATATATATATATATATAGTGTGAATTTACAAAAAAAAACAAAAGACGAAGACGGGTGTGTAAACAACAAACTGATATATTTGTTTAACGCTCGGGAAGTGAGAAAGTCTTTTACGTTTCGAGCCTACGCTCTTCGAAAGAAAGGAACACAGAAATAAACACAGAGAGACATTAAAAAAGATTTATATATATAAAGGCGATGCTCCAGCACGGCCGCAGTCAAATGACTGAAACAAGTTAGAGTAAAAGAATATATATGCATGAGTGTGTGTGTGTGTATATGTACATTATGTACACATTAATGTGAGCGTGTTTGTATGTAAATATATATGCACACGCACACACGTGTGTGTGTATATATATATATATATATATATATATATATATATATATATATATATATATATATATGTATGTATATATATTATATTTATGTATATATATATGTATATATATATACAGACATGTATATATATATATATATATATGTGTGTGTGTGTGTGTGTGTGTGTGTGTGTGTGTGTGTATACGTATAAGCCTATATATACATCATCATAATTTATAATATGCATATAATTGTAGAATGGAAAGTACCGGCAATATTTTGGGTTTAGGAAATCGGTGAATTTCTTTGATCTAATAAAGAACAATATTTGTTATTCTTCAGAAAACAAGCATCTGTATCCCTTCGGCTATAAAGATCTCAAATTGAAACGATATCAGCGCATAGAATACGAAACTAGGACTAATTTAGCATTGACGATGTTTTCCTTCTCTTTCACCATCATGGGACATAAGAATCTCTATAAGCTAAGGGTAACTCATGACATTTTTCTTATCTAATTGTAATTCCTTAAAAACAGAGCGTTTTCTCATTCGATATATATATATCATGGAATCCTCTATTTTAACTGTTAATTTACACGGAAAATGTTATTTTCGATCTGTTGGCTCTTGCAATAAACGTATATTTATGTTGTTTATATCGCAGCTTAAACCTTAGAGTTTAGATCTTATACAATTTTTTTAATATTTGAATCACCGTTCATTCGTATCTATGCATGATACTGGATGGAACTATGTAAATAATAACGTCGCTATTGAGTAACACTACCTTACGACATACGGATGTATGTGTTTGTGTATGAAGAAATGAAAATATGATGACTGTGTTATGCGTCGTAATGTCGAATATATTTATTCCAGAAATTACATACGTGGAATCAATTATAAAGCAGCATTGAGCTCATAGCACACACATAGCCCTTTTGTATCACCCGTGATTCCATTTAGCCATTTTATTTATTCAGTTCCTTCCACATCTTTAATTCTAATGCCTCTCACACATTTTTGCTTCGTATATGAACAGTTCTTCAATTACCGCTAACATACAAACACACACACACACACACACACACACACACACACACACACACACACACAGATACACATAAACTCACACACATATATATTTTAATATAATATAATATATATATGTATATATATAGAGAGAGAGAGCACAACATGAATAAACATGTATCTCTCTCTCTCTCTCTATATATATATATATATGTATGTATATATATATATATATATATATATATATATATATATATATGTATGTATGTATGTATATATATATATGCGTGTATGTATATATATATATATATACACACACACACAGTGTACTAACGCACACAATTTGTGAAAGGAAATGTGGACGGTTTTCTAATGCAGTTTTGGTCTCGTGTTTTCTTTATTTTTCATAGGAAGTTGGCACAAATAAAATATGTTGTATTCCAACTATAAACCCCTTCTTCAACATTAAATATTTTATAGATGGCGGCTTTATTCATAATTCTCCGTATTGGAGGAGATGGAAATCTTTCAGCTTGCTGGTAACATACATCGTCAGCAACAGCAGAATTCTTCTCTATATCATCTTATATATTTCCTATCTATTCAGACATCCATAACATTATTTCAAATTATTTCGCTCTAACGTTTCCCAATTTATAGTAAATATTCTACATATTACTATCTGTCTACTTTTTGTGCTAATTGCCACTATAAACTTTTTTCTATTTTCATATATTACTTAACGCTTTCGCACTCGTATCAACCCAGGAGGCTGTCCTTGAATACGGTTCTAGATGCTTGTTTTGCGCAGTATAATTCTTTTCCTTCAGTTAGTACTCATTATCAACAACATTCAGAAACTTTTATTGTCACATTCGCTGTAAGGGTTATTTTTATTCATTCATCTTTTCGTCGAATCCTTACTAAAGGCATATCACATTTAATTGATTTTTTTTTCTTCATTCAAAGTTTCCATAAATAAATGTTCAGTCAGTAACATTCTTATACCAAATCACATATGTGTCTATCTATTTATCTATGTGCCTGTGTATTTGTTTCTGTGTGAGCTGAGAAGAAATGCGTGCTATCGTCTGTTGAAGATGATGTATTTCAATGTGGATAGGCAAATATCTGTATGGTGTATGTGTTATGCATCTATGCAGAAATCTATCCACCTTTTCAGCGATCTATTTATCTCTCTATTCTCCACTCTCTCTCTTTCTCTCTCTCTCTCTCTCTCTCTCTCTCTCTCTCTCTATATATATATATATATATATATATATATATATATATATATATATATATATATATATATATGTATGTATATATATATATATATGTATATATATATATATATATATATATATATATATATATATATATATATATATATATATATATATATATATATATATATATATATATATATATATATACGGTTTAGATATAGATTCAAGGCTTGAATATGGTACTTATGCGAAGGCACCCGAATATCGCATCCCAAAAGGATGGGTGATTAAAATCAAACAATAAGCAACACGGATTTCAAAAGTGATTGCAGTACGCACGTTTCATGCTACTTCAATTTATTTAAGTAATGTGAGCATTACCTTAAATGCAATATGAAGAGCAATCTTCAGCTGCACGAAAATGTAGAAAAAAGACATATTATAAATGTGGTAACATATTAAATCCAAGTGGGAGAGAGCATACATAAAATCCAAATGTGAGGAAGAATATATAAGTCCATCTTGACATAGCTGAGTCTATCAGGCTAGTAATTGATTCTAGACAAAAGTTTTAAACTGTCTCAGAATTCTATTGTTTCTTATCTAGTGGTGATAGCAAAGGGACAATATATATTCTTCCTTATATATTCTTCCTCACATTTGGATTTTATGTATGTTCTCTCCCACTTGGATTTAATATGTTGCCACATTTATAATATGTCTTTTTTCTACATTTTCGTGCAGCTGAAGATTGCTCTTCATATTGCATTTAAGGTAATGCTCACATTACTTAAATAAATTGAAGTAGCATGAAACGTGCGTACTGCAATCACTTTTGAAATCCGTGTTGCTTATTGTTTGATATATATATATATATATATATATATATATATATATATATATTAGTGCGTATGTGTATATACATATATATGTGTGTGCCTGTGTCTGTGTGCGCGTGTATGTATGTATGTATGTGTATGTGTGTATGTATGTACGTAATTTTATAATGGAAATTTCAAGATTATCTCCCTCATTATAAATATGTATAAAACACACGCATCAGTTGGGGTTTCAAACAAATTTGATAATTCAAAGATGGAATCAGGAAGTGGATGTCACGGTGGGTTACAGTTCGTTAAATCATGGAGCTAAGAACCGAATTAAACAGCACCACGCAGACCGCGATTTCATAAAAGAATAGTAAAAATTGACGCTTCTTCTCTTTATTCTGGACATAAAACATACTTCTGTGTAACATCCTTCTCTCCACATTTCCGGATAAACCAACAGCCTGACATGAGGTGCGGACGAGAGCAACGGATTCAAAATCCGTTATACACCAAATGGGCCAACAGCTAGGACAAAGGCACATACATGAGTGTTGATGCGAAACACCCCAGACTGAGGAAAACAAAAAGGCCACGGTGGTGCTCCAGCATGATCGCAGCCATATAGCTGAAACGAGTAAAAGAATAAACGAATAACAAAACATAAATATTTCTTAATAATCCGTCCCCCGTTATAAACACACTTATAATACATAAAGTCATATACAGGGTCCGCCAAAAGTAACTATACATTTGTATTTCAACATGATAAATATAACAGAAGAAATAAGTTACTACAATACAGAAAGTAACAGAGGGTACACTAAAGTTTGTTGCAACATAAAACGTGATGTTTATTAAAGCTCCGTGTGCTCTCCGTGTAGCTCAAATGCAGTTTGCAAATATTTCAGGGACTGAGCGGCAGACTTTGGCGCACAGCTCCAACGGCACTTGAGCAATGGCAGCTCGAATTTGTTCCTTAAGTTCAGCAATGTTGCGGGGCTTTGTTGAGTAGACTTTCTCTTTGAGAACGCCCCACAGGAAAAAGTCGAGTGGGGGTCAGATCCGTAAGTTAGCGGTTCGGCAAAACAGACCGATAAGATAAGTACTAGGCTTACAAAGAATAAGCTCTGGGGTCGATTTGCTTGACTAAAGGCGGTGCTCCAGCATGGTAGCGGTCAAATGACTGAAAGAAGTAAAAGAATAAAAGAATATCTTAATATACTTATGTAAATCAAAAACGATCTCTCAGCTCTGTGTCTGTCTGTCTGTCTGACTGACTCTCTCTCTCTTTATATATATATATATATATAATATATATATATATAATATATATATATATATATATATATATATATATATAAAGAGAGAGAGAGAGTCAGTCAGACAGACAGACAGACACAGAGCTGAGAGATCGTTTTTGATTTACATAAGTATATTAAGCATACATGCATATTACTTTTCAAAGTACATACAGTACCGCCTCAATTCCATTGATTTTTTTCTCATATTTACCGACCTACGTTTCAGTTTTCCATATATCTATCTACATTCCTCTGTATACAACTTACTTACATATATATATCGATACCCTTCACTCCCTCTGTATATGTGTTGCAATTAAATATTTCTCCATCTTACTAATGCAAATTCGTATTATACTTATTATGATCCACACTGTTATATTTATGTTTGTCCCAGTTCTCTATATTCCTATACGTCTTAACACTTTAAATATCGATATGCTTTATCATGTATGCATTGCTATTCTATATTTGCTTGTTTTCAGGACTCTATATTTGTTATATGTCAGCCATATTTAAATTTCTTTTGGCCTATCAATGGCACATTTAAAATTTTCAGTATTTGTGTTTGTGTGTGTGTATAAAAATTAATATAGACAGCCGACTGCAAAGTGTTACCCAAAACAAAAACTATAATTATCACTGAATATAATTAGGATGTTAGAAGACCTACATATATATATATATATATATATATATATATATATATATATATATATATATATATATATATATATATGTATGTATGTATGTATGTATATGTATATGTGTATATGTATGTATATATATGTATGTATATACATATATGTGTGGGTGTGTCCGGACAGTCAACGACTATTGGAAAGGAAGCAAGACGCAACGAAAATTTTAGAGAAATAAAAAATAAAAAATAAATAAGTGGAAATTTTACCGGTGAGTGTGTTAAATTATAAGGCACCAAAAGAGAATGACTCTCCCCAGACACAACAGAATATGCTTCAACACACGACCTCACATAAAGAATCTTGCAAACCAAATCTCAAAACGAAATATATATATATATTATATATATATATATATATATATATATATATATATATATATATATATATATATATATATAAAGAGAGAGAGAGTCAGTCAGACAGACAGACAGACACAGAGCTGAGAGATCGTTTTTGATTTACATAAGTATATTAAGATATTCTTTTATTCTTTTACTTCTTTCAGTCATTTGACCGCGGCCATGCTGGAGCACCGCCTTTAGTCAAGCAAATCGACCCCAGAGCTTATTCTTTGTAAGCCTAGTACTTATCTTATCGGTCTGTTTTGCCGAACCGCTAACTTACGAGTACGTAAACACACCAAGCGATGTTCGGAGGTCAAACACAGACAAACATAAACACACACACACACAAATATATATATATATATATATATATATATATATATATATATACATATGCATATATGTACGTTTGTACAAACGTATACACATATATTAACGCACGCAGAAAGACGCGCAACTCGCACACACTCACATGCATTTTACACTGCCACACGTATGAGTGGGGTATATATTGTTAAAACACGCATTTTAATGCATTCTGCTGTGCATGCATAACAGAATATAAATGCATATCTACGCCCACATATACACTGATACATTTTCTCACCACAAATATATACCCGATAACATTGACACACGCACGTACACCGACGTCTATACAGATACACGAGCACAGGCTCATACATAGACGTAAAGGAAGATAAGAACCACAAACTGGACCGCCATTGTATCAAATCTGACGTCAATTTAACAAAGAGGAAAAAAGACCCCACTAATTTGAGCATAAAACGAAAAGGAAACCTTTAAACACCCACATACACCCACCCACTCATAGAGATATACAAACACACACGCATATATACGTATACATACACACACACACATATATATGTACTAATACATACATATATATATATATATATATATATATATATATATATAGAGAGAGAGAGAGAGAGAGAGACAGAGAGAGACAGAGAGAGAGAAAGATAGATATGAGTGTGTGTATATATATAGAGATATAAATATTGATATGTATATATGTATATATATATATATATATATATATATATATATATATATATATATATATATATATACATATATATATGCATATATACACATATATGTATATATATACACATATATATATATATATGCCTATTATATTTATACATATATATATATATATATACATATATATGTATACATATACATGTACATATATATATATACACACATGTATATATATATTCATGTACATATATATATGTGTGGGTATATATATATATATATATATATATATATATATATATATATATATGTACATTTTATATATATATATATATACATATATATGTATATACATATACGTACATGTACGTATATATATATATATATATATATATATATATGCATGTATATATATATTCATGTACATATATATATATATATATGTGGGTATATATATGTATGTATTATGCATGTGTGCGTGTGTCTGTACGTGTGTGTGTTTGTGTGTGTGTTGATTCAAGCATGCATGTGTATAAGAATGTATGTATGTATGTATGTATCTATCTATCTATATATATATATATATATATATATATATATATATATATATATATATATATATATATATATATACATATATATATAAACGGGAGCAGTTGCTCACAAAGCGAACAGCAGATGAGCACAATAGCTGCCGAAACACGAACGGTGCACATAACTGCAATAGCTGCACATAAACATAAAAGGCGGAATTAGCACATAAACATAAAATCTATTTAAATACGACAATTACTATTGAACCCTCTCACTAGATGCAAACAAAATGGCTTCTCAGCAGCCCATTTGCCCAGAAACTCCCCTCTCAGTTCCATCGACGCACTAGTTCTCCATATACGCACCTACATACTCACATCCGTGCGTACCGCCATGCGTTCGTATACCTGTGTATGTAATAGCGAAGGCGTTTGTATAACCAACATGTACACAGTTATACATGTGTGTGTTTGTGTGTGTGTGTGTGTGTGTGTGCGTATATGCGTGTGTGTGCGTGTGTGTGTGTGTGTGTTTATGCGTGCGTGTTTGTAAATAGGCGTTTAGATAAATGGGGATCCATTGAAGGATACTACTATATGACGATGACATAAATAGTTATATACCGGCTTTTTCCTTTTTTTTTACGCGTGCGTGTGCAACATAACTACGCAACATAACTATGCAGTATACATTTATACATACACACACACAAACATCCATGCATTTGTGCATGTATTCATATATGTATTCATATATATATATATATATATATATATATATATATATATATATATGCAAACACATGCACATGCATTCGTGTATGTATATGCATTTATATACATGTATACCCATAAATATATATAAATATGTATACATATATATACACACTCGCTAACGCATGCACACATATATGTTTATATGAATGTGCTTGCATGTGTTGTGTATAGATATGCATTTATGTCTCAATGTCTATATATATATATATATATATATATATATATATATATATATATATATATATATATATATATATGGTTACGTTTTCTGTGGGAGGGCGCACACACGCACCCATATACACACACATATATATAAATATACAGGATATCTCCCAAAATATGTATTCAGATTTTAACACCTAATAACTCAATTTTCATTTCTTTTTAGATTTAACCCATTGGAGATAATGAAGAAAACCAGAATAAATTTCGATTGGAACAAAGGAAATTCATTCTAAAGTGGTTCTGGAAGTGTCAAAACATGGTGGAAGAACAAAGACCAATTTAGGGAAGTGCTTTTAACAGATACACCTTCATCAGTAACAATCATTCGAATTGGCGATATTTTTTAAGCTGGCAGAAAAGTTCATAATGTCCACAAGAAAAGTTCCGGGTGATGGCGGATATCGATGAACTCTGACAAGCAAGAAAGCGCACTGGAAACGAATTGCCATAGTTCAAAAGTAATTTGTGTCACGCAAATCGTGAAACACGAATTTCAAAATCACGCGTCGATCGCATTTTGAAGCACTTTCAATGAAAATGCTACATTCAAAGAAACGGTCATGCTTTTAATGAACATGATCCGGACCGAAGCGTAATGTTTTGCAGGTTGTACGAAGCTAACTGCATGAAGGATGCTCACTTTCCGTCAAAAGGTAGTTTGAAATAATGAAGCTATTTTATATTAAACGGCTCAATTAACCACCATGATTGCTTTTGCGGGGTGGGAGCCTGACCAGTATATTACAAGTGGCCTGTAGATGTCTTAATGTCTAACGTATTTAAAGGGTTCGGGAGGTGGAAATGGAATAAGGATCCCGGTTTTCGAGGGATGTCGTCAAGAAGATGGAAGAGAACTACTAAGATATAGGTATGCAATTGGATAAAAATGGTCATAGAATGCTACAAGAGAAATGGTAGCTGTAAGATCAGTCTCGAAACTGTGGCATCTGGGATATTCAAGAAAATAGCAATCAACTAGAAACAACTGAAGAAAATTCCTGTGAAGAAATAAATATGGAAAAGGGAACAGTGAGAAGAGAATACCAGGGATATTGGTTTCCTTAGATCTGAAAACGAGAATTTGCTGGGTTCTACCGATGATAGAATTATTCTATATATTAAGGTGGTGAGCTGTTGGAATCATAAACACGCTGGGAAGCGCTCTTCGTGATATTTTGTCTGACGTTACGTTCTGAGTTCAAATTCCACCGAAGTCGACTTCGTCTTTCATCTTTCCGTGTTCGATATACTAAGTACCAGTTTTCACGTAGAGGTCAATATAAACGACTTACCCCCCATCACCCGAAATTGCTGGCCAATATTTGAAACCAATTTACAAGTG